>NW_006800386.1:2107-9682 GCF_000485575.1 Poecilia formosa | reverse complement strand
CCGCGCGCTTCTTCTTCTACGGGTGAAAATGAAGTCGGCGGCTGCTTACTGGAGTTGCTAGACCTGTTGTGGCTCAATATTGGTCCATATATAAGGCGCACCGGATTATAAGGCGCATTGTCGGCTTTTGAGGAAATTGAAGGTTTTTAGGTGCGCCTTATAGTGCGGAAAATACGGTAAATGTGGTTGAGTCATGTCTTTGATTTTTTCAGACTTTCAGACACTAATGATTAGATTTTCTGTATTATTTAGTCCTGACAGTGGTTTTTGTCCTTCTCAACATACCATCATTAGAAACAAAATCTGGATGAAAAATAGAAAAAAAACAGCCAAAGTCTGAAGAAGAACTTTAGAAAGACCTTCAACAATTTATTATTTTTAGATAATGAATCTAAAAATTATCCATTAACTGAAATAGGTTTATGCTCTGATTGAAACAACCAATACTAAAGAACACATCTTACCTAAAATGCTGTCTGGTTGAGCTGACATCAACATCCATTGATGCGCTAGTTATTTTAGAATATTCACACTAATCTTCTTTTTAAATTCTGATTGATACTTAAGCTAGAATTTATACTTAGAATATTAACATAAGATGCCAAAGCCTGTTTACAATGTCAACTTTATTCATTTTATTGTTGATTTAAATTTATAAAACCCTGTTTTATAGTAAATGCTTTTTCACATACACTGAGACATCATCTGTACTCCTGATATAGATAATTGCTAACTATTCATGGCAGGAATGCTGGAGAGCTTCACACACTATTAATTTGAGTTCCTAAAGAGAAATTCGAATAAGCTAAAATTGGGTTTAGCAGGTCAGAGCACTGAAAAAATTTTTTTGGAAAACAAAATCTCAGATTTGCTTCTTTTTATATAAAGACAACTATAAAAGTCTATGGGAAAGAACACATCCTTTGAAGAAAATATAAAACAATTAAAGGTTGTATAAATATGCTGTACAATACAGTACATGGAAACAATCATCAAAAGCAGTTGATCTAAGATCACCTCTTATAAATATGATACTTCCAGAAATGAAGGAAGGGCTTACTGAATTCATTTCTGATTGGCTTCTTGAGCAGCACCAAAGTCAACATAAACTTTATATGACTGATGATGATGAAAGGAGGCGGGGGGGACGGGCGGCTGTTGTACTCCTTAATCAGCTGATATCTTTGAAACTTCCAGATCCTATCCGTGTTTTCATGGACCTCCTGGAACGTGTAGCTGTGCAGATGTAAGATTAACACATTCATTATGTGGAAAACCAAAGCTGGTGGCAAAGATTCAATTAAAAATGTCTATGAGGAGATTGAGGAGCAATATGTTGCTCACTTAAAGATGGCTATGAGGAGGTTGAGGAGCAATATGTTAGCAAAGAGCAAGTAAACACAGAGCATGATGATGGTGAGCCACTCAGGGAAGACTGGCATTTGTTTTTCGTTCAGCACAGGACACTTGGGCTTCATGGGATCTGTACCATTCATGCTGCATGAATTTATATCAAATCCAGCATCTGCAGGAGACAAAACACTGAAACTAGAACATGCAGCATCACCAAGAAAAGTAGCCTGACATGCATACAGATAATGCTTTTTCTCACATAATAAACTGACTCACTGTCAATATTTTCTGGAAAACTTCCAAATATAATGAGATACGGCTCGTAAATAGCTCCACGGACAATCCAGTCCAGTCGATTGTCATTATGGATGAGGATGCCTTGTTTGGCCACACCGTAGGCCATGACCCAGATGCTCAGGAGGAACATGAAGAAGAAAATATCCATCATCTGGAAAATAAATTTACATCAGTTAGAGGACAAAAAGACTGAAAAGAAAAATCAAGTTGCCGCAAAAAATATCTCCACCTTAATGACAAAAAATTATTTGTGCAGGTTCTTTTATAGAAAATCAGACTTTGAAAAAAAGATGCAAAATAGTCTGGAAGGGCAGATACTAGAAAGCACTAATACTTTTAAAGTGCTGCTGAGAAGATGTCTCCAAAGACCAGCTTAACAACTACAGGTTCATAAGTGTCATGAAGAGCAGTGTTCTACTGTTTTTTTCCCCACATTTTTATCAGATTCATCATTAAATACATGCAAACTCCTCACCATCTTCTTGACTATGATGATTTTAGGTCCCAGTGTTTGACTGATGGTGAAGATTGCCATGAGGCGGAGACAGAAGACCACAAAGTCGATGCACAGGATGATTTTACCTGGGTAGAACAACTTGGTTGTCAGCCTGATGTTAAAAAAAGAAATAAAAAATTTATGAGTTACAGAATATTGAGTAGCTTTAAAGACTTCCCATGTCTCTTTGAGAGACAGTGAAGGTACCTGAATACAAGTCCTATACAGAACAGCACGATGGAGAGGATGTCCAAAATGTTCCACAGCTCCCGAATGTACACCTGGACTTTCTCAGGAACCCTTAGATTATCAGGATCATAAATAATCTGAAACAGAAAACGGAGATTTAAGATGACATGTCAGTATTATAAGATATTTATTCTGATTAAGGTTACATTTGATTAACCTCCGCAGCTTAAATATTGGATCAGTGAAAAGGAACAGATACAGTTAAAACCAAATACATCCTCTAAATAAGGATAAATACTATTTTTTTCTCACAAGCTGAAGTTAAACCTGACAAAACCTCTCATTTTAGGTTAGTTAGAATTACCAAAAATATTTCTATTTCCTAAATGCCAGAACACTTTGAACATTTTTAGGAGAATTTTTTTTAACATTCCTTGAATTCAAAAGTCAGCATACATTTGGTCAGTAACAGGGATAACTGTCTTTTAAAAGTGTCTATCCAGAAACTGACTCAAAAAAATAGTCAGGAACGTGGAGGGGGGGGGTGGAGGGTTTGAGCACCTGAGCACCTGCCCCTTTTGCTCCTTGCCCCCAAGTGCCCTTTTGGTCAAATTTTTTATTTAATTCTGACACATAATAACATGTACTAAAATAATTTTTTTAATTTTTTTTTATTATTTTTTTTTTGTACAACATAATAAGCCCTCCGGTCACCTTGTTACCTTTTACCTTTTGCCCGTGACGCATGACGCAATTTCCTCTCGCACAGTGAGATAAAGCGGCTAACTGGAGCTGAACGTAGTGAACGTTCCAGATTACAGTACAGTTTTTGGTGAATAAAAAAAAACTTTATTGGTGAATAAAGTGGAGTAGACTTGCTACTTCAGATATCGTTTCTGCTTCAGCACAGAGTATCGGTTTAAGCAGAGAGGTAATAAAATACATCAGACACTGACAGGCCTCTGCGTCTGCCTTACTCTGAAGAACTACTGAGCGGGAGGAGACAGCCAGGTGAGGAAAAACTGTTCTTATCTATCGATTCAGTATTTTTATCATACAGACATTAGGCCGCTGTTAATGTGCTATTAGCTAGCTGCTAGCTAACGACTTTGCTAGCAAAGCTAGATAACTAAAAAGCTTCTTCCCTGTGTACGAGGCACATCGCCCGTCCAAAACTTATCGGCTCCATAATGGATATATGTCTTCTAATTTCCTTTGCTGCATAATGTACATTGCATTTATTCTAGCGTTAGGTAAATGTATCTTGAAGGAAAATAACACTTAAATAAAAGTCCAACAAGAATATTCATTTAGAATTAAAAAAAACTTACCCTGAACTACCATGATAGATATAATGTATGTCATTAATGAAGGGGAAAAAACTCAATCCAGACTTTTAAGTTTAGGGTCTGGTTCGCAGAGTGTGCAGTTAAATTGTTTCCCAATTATTCAAAAAAAAAAAAAAAACTAACCTCAGTTAAGTAAAATAAAATTGTAATCAAAACTTTTGGAATTGTAATGATTTCTTTTTTAAAAACAAATTCTTTTGTTTAAAAAACTTTTTTTTTTTAAATTAAATAACTAATTTTTGTCTTGTGAACTTAAAAAGTTATTTGCCAAACATAAACTTTTATTTGTACACATCATAAATCTTTTGATGCGATTTTGGATCCTGCCCATGAGGTCATGTGAGAATCACAAGCAAAACTTTGAGTCAAACAAAAACTTAGAATAGCAAGAAAAGATTTCTGACATGCACAAATACATTTGTTTTACAAAAAAAATTTCACTTCATGAGACACAAATGTGTGATTTTAATTATTTTTAAAGTTTTTTTAAGCAAAACTCAGTAGGCTTTTTTCATGGTGACATGCATTAACAATTAAATTTTTGCTTTTGATTTTTTTCTTTTTTCTGCAGTTCCACATTAAAGTTTGATGCAGCTCTGCTTTCCTGAATGGACCATCTTCATCTCCACTGCAAGTGTAGCAAACAGGCAGCTCGTTTTTATAGATTACAGTCCACTAAAAGGTTGAATTGTGCCCTTGTTTACATTTTTAATAGTGTAATTCTGTAAAGACAAAATATGTCTGGTGGTCTAGCTCTGATTTACATATCTTGCTAAATTGCGGGTTTGAATATTGCAATTCTTTCCTATAACAAAGTAGACCTGCAGAAAGAAATTGCTAATAAAATATCTTACATATGCATAGTTGTATGCTCTATATAGAGATTTATTTAGCTTTGATTGTATATCTCACAATTTTGTAATTTATCATTGTTTATTAAACTCTGAAAGCTGTGTGGCTTTATCAATATTCTGTCCTAGAATGCAGTTAGATGTGCCCTTTTTTTTGAGCACCTGCCCCTTTAGTGGTCTCTGCACGGCCCTGGAACGAAATACATCAGGTTCATTTGTTTTAAAGTGACTGTTACTGAGCTTTCTTGCTAAATAAAAGTACTTAAAGTTGTTATCTTCAGGGTGAGAATGTGCTTCTACAACAAAAGATAGATTTATTTTAAGGCTCTTTACACATATTTACCATAGGTACTACCATTAAGTCCTAGCATGTTTATAAATGAGTGTTTATTATATTTGCAGCATCTCACCTGTCTGATCTCCTCACATGCCAGAGAGAACAGCCAGATGTAGAGCATCATTTCTACTACAGATGGAGTTCTCTGGAAGTCGATCATCAGGACGTAAGCAAACAGGAACAGGAAGGCAAAGTACGAGACGATGTTTCCATAAAACTTGACCTGAGGAGCTCTGTACAGTCCAAGCAGTTTGCCCCACCAATCTAGAGGCTCCACACGCTGCTTTCTGTGGGTAGAAACATCAACATCAATGTAGCTCTTTTGATCAAGAATTGCTTCTTATGAAAACAACTTTACAACTCAGAGGGTTGTATAAAATCTGACAGCAAATGTTGAGTCAATCAGAGATTATCCTCTTACAAGTGATTTGAATTATTCATCATAGTGCTTTCTGTCTTTGTCTCTTTGTTTTGCTCAATTTTTCTCTGGAGGTCTTCATCACATCTAAAAAGGATATGAATAAAAACAGATGTGAATGTGTAAAATATGGAAATGTAATGCTTTACAACTTCCAGAATTCTCATTTATGCAATCACTCCCATTAATAATTCACCTGAAAACCAGAAACTTGGTGTAGATCAGAGGGAAGAAGACCATGCAGACCAGCACCCTCCACACAGGATTATTGACTGAAAGCTCACCACACCAAATCTTGGTAAGATGAGCCTATAGCACAAAGATCTTATCAAAAAGTTTGTACCAAACATGGGGGCATGAAGGGACAGAGGGGTAAAATACGGTAGTTTCCCTGCCAAAATGGGAGACTTGATAGGTATGGGCAGATATTCAAAGCCACAAAAGGGACATCGAAGGAAAAATTAACTCTCATGCACACAAGAGTTAATCTTTTTGCTTCATTTGTCAGGGACTCTACACCTGGGCATCCACCCCGTTATCAGGTCTTCTTCCAATATTTCCCTGAGTTTTGTTCTTGCATCTCCCCATTAACTTCCTAACCCTCAGCATCATGCTTCCATCACCGTATTTTTAGGAGAGAAAGGGTGAGTTTCAGTGTTAGTTTTACACATATCATTTTGGACAGGCAAGAATGTTAAATATATTTAAAGTATCCATATTACATACAGGTTGACTGGCATTAGAATCTATTTGCATTCAAATTCAAATGCTTTTCAGATTATTTGTAAAAAATAAAATAAAATAACTGGTATCATTATACTTTCACATTCATGCACTACTTTGTGTTTGTCTCTAAGATAAAAATTCAACATTCCTGATTTATAAAATCTGAAAAAAATCTGTTTCACCTGAACACCTGACTGAGCCACAAAGGTTTTATTATCGGCCTCCAGCGCCAGTCTCAGACATGTTGTCTTGCCCCATAAACGTGAGATTCGAACCAGTAGCTTCTGGGCGCGTTCCTCATCATTCTTGTAGCACTCGCTGAAGACACCTGAAGACACATACAGATCACTAAATCCCACCTCAGTCTGCAAATGTATTTTTACCTCTGTCTTGTACCAATTGCGTGATCTTCATAATGCTTAGCAAGCTCCCACATTTCCTGAGCCTCGTCTGCATCAATTAACTCCTCAGCCATTTTCTTCAGAATTTTACTGGCAGCCAGAGCAGCAGACATGCTGTCTCTGCACTGCACAGACACAAAGAAATGCAGAGTTGCATTAAAAAAAAAAAAAAACATTTTCAAGACACTTTTGTTAAACATGTGTAGGAATTTTTAATCACCTGATCCCAGGCAATTTCAGCCAGCTCCTTGTTGTTCTGGACAACTGCCCAAAGGAAAAGATCTGTGGCTGCATCCCTCTTAGTTTTGTCATTCCTCTGAGTGTCGGCTTTAGATCCCTTAAAAAAATTCAGGGATTAGATCAGTGGTTTCCAAACTTTTTCTCCTGTGCACCCCCAGTGGTTTCCAAACATTTTCTGGGCCCCCCCCCTATGGATTATAAATGGCTGTATGGTTGAACAAGGCGTGTGAGGCAGGGGCTGGGGAAAGAGAGGATTCTTAGAGACTCCATGTCTCTAAGAACGGGAGGGAGTGGGAGGGGGGTCGACTTTTTTGGGGGCAAAATGAATGTACGTAGCTAAACATAGACAACATCAGTAGCCTACAGGGGACTTGTTAGGCTTAAGCTGCTGTACTGATATTAGCTAGTCATCTTTTAACTAACTTTACCTCCATCCAGTAACTTTATTCAACTCAGTCGGGTAGTTTGGGAGAAAAACTGTGAAAAGTTCTTTGCGTTTTGCTGGTTTGCTGCTATGATTCTAACACACCTGCGTAGCTCTGCACAGCAGCAGCAGGTCTCCTTCGCTGCCGCACAGGTGTAAACCCAGGGCGAGCTCATAGCGTTTAAAGGCAGCTCGGAAAAGCAGGTTACAACATGTTAACAACGGATTAAACAGTTTTAACTGCTGATAATTAATTGATAATTGATAATTGATTTAACTGCTGTGGGACTTCCAGATCCAGACAGACAAGATGGTAATGGCGAACCAACCGGACATTGTGGTGGTGGACAAAGAACAGAGGAAAGCCGTTGTGGTGGATGTAGCAATACCAAGTGACCACAACATCAGGAAGAAGGAGCATGAGAAACTGGAGAAATACCAGGGCCTCAGAGAGGAACCCCGGAGGGTGAGAAGGGAATTATATATATATATAT
>NW_006800386.1:0-1155 GCF_000485575.1 Poecilia formosa | reverse complement strand
ATATATTCAGAAAAAAAACCTACTCACAGATAATATTTCTTTTACTTCTTCTATGCACACAGTGAAGGGTGCAATCATTGAGCTCGTGATGATTTGAGGATAGATGTGCTGTGTGAATTTTCCCAGCAGGTGCTGTACTTCATCTGAGACATGAGTCAGGCAGATCTTTTCTCGTATGTCATGAAGATCATCATCCTTGTGTAGTTCTTCCCTCCTTATTTTGTCAGGTTCCACTCTCTTGACCAACTTGTACAAGAAGAAGCATTTCCTCAGCTGTTGGTAGAGCTCACGAAGGGTGTCATCATCCTTCAGGAAGTCCTTCAGAATCAGACCGTTCTCCAGGAGCAGTCTCACAAAATCAGGCTTTTTGTCAATCAGGGCTAATTTCATAGGCTGGTGGAGGTCGTTGGACTAAAGAAAAACAGAAAAAAAGGTAGAACCTCATTTTGTTGGTGGAAAACTAACCAGTTTGAAGAACTTTAATCTCATTTGAGATGTGTGATTTTTAATTAGTTCAATCACGCCCACTATCAGTAAGCCAGAAAAAAAAAAAAAAAAAACGGAAATGAGAAAATCTGACTTCTTGCAAGTGCTATAGTAGCAATAGATGATTAAATGCACCACAGGCTAAAGAGTCCACAGAGTTATTTCAGTTTTTTGCAAAAAAGAAGTTTAAAAGCCAGTGTCTGAAATGATATAGTTCAATCAACTCTCATTTCACCTTATCCATTATCCTCTTTTATCAAATACTACAAATGTATAATTTGATTTAGACTGGAATTTAACTCGCTGCAAAGTTTTACTTTTTTTTTAGATTTATGGTCAAAGGAACTTCACAAATGAAGCAAACTAAATACATGTTTAAATTAAATATATGTTTTAAGTTCTGCTTATATCATCACCCAACTTCTATGGTCAAAGGATTTTTGTCTGATACCAATAATCTGTAACATTTTATTTGACAGGGTGTGCATAAGCCTGACATGACACTGTCATAAACATAACACCTGTCATGAACATGAATAAGTCTTCATGAAGACTTAATAAGTCTTCATGAAGACTTATTCATGAATAAGTCTTCATGAATAAGACTTATTCATGAAGTCTTATTCATGAATAAGTCTTCATGAATAAGACTTATTCATGAAGTCTTAT
>NW_006800385.1:403982-417084 GCF_000485575.1 Poecilia formosa | reverse complement strand
CTTCCATTCAAGAGGATAGTTCCTCCCTCACCAGTACAGCTCAGTCCTACCCAGGCTACTTGCCAACTGACGGTTATGAGGCTAACCCTCTTTGCCTTGTTCCTTAATCTGACATTTCTTCAATTAGTTTCAAAGTCACTGAAGATCAGAAAACCTACTTACACCTAAAAGGAACCATTTATGCTAAACAGGCGAAGCTATGTGTAAAATATGCGTCCAGTGAGATCAGTGGCAATGCAATACGAGTCTTATAATGGTTCTAACTTAGAAGTTAGACAGTTTCCCTCCATCAAAACACAGAGGGCTCGTCATCAACCCCCCTGCTACATTAAGGCAGGAAGTGAATCCATAAATCCTGCTGGAAAATGTCTGAAAGAACTGGGCAGTAAACCCAACCCTGCAGGCATAAAAGACTTAAAGAAATTCCTGTTTGCAGACACTCCCAGGTGATCTTTGCTCACTCAAACAGGTTAAGGCCGTTTCAGTGACAGGAATGCTTTGTTATATTAACGTGGAGTGTTCTGGGGTTTTGTTGCACAAACTGTTCGCATTTCATCTCCTGTGGAGAGTATTTTTTCTTTACCTTAACTGTGACAAAGCAGTAAACTTTTCAGAAATGCATTGGTAGGAAGTTGTTGTAGATGTAGTGGAATAGTGAAAAATAGTTTTTAGGGTTTTACATCATCTGTAGGCAGCGTTCAACCTTTGAAAAAAAGAATTGTGAATTATATGATTGTATGAATTTTTGGTTAAAACAGGTTTGATTTTCGCCAGTGGGAAGAAAATCCATAAAGTTTACTCCAGTAACAGTAGAGATACTTCATAATGAAATTACTCAAGAAAAATTATAGTAAAAAAACTAAAAGTAAATTTTTTTCTAAAAAGTTCCTGTAACTAGAAACTACCCAGCTTTGGAGTTGTGACAAAAGGTCGAAGGTTGTTTATTTGTACCAAGGTTATCAAATTAGAAACAAAGAGAAGAAATTGGTTCAAGATGTTCTTTATTTAGACCAGGAAATGACAAAACTGTCAAGTACAATAACCATCAATCCAATAACCCGTTGTGGAAGACAAAACCATTCCTTGGAGTGTTTCTAATCCTTTCTTTTCATCCTCCATCCAGAAGCACAAACTCTTCATCAGTTATGTGCTTGACAGTTTACCTGTGAGGGCTGACGTGTCTTTGCCTTCTTAAGACTTCGAGTGGATCTAAAACTAGGCAACACCCTCAATAAAATAGTATTCTCTGTTGCTATATGTAACCAAAAAAACACCAAAAGCACAGACACAAAAGACAGGTGAGACAAAAACACAGAGTAATGTACGCGTTGGGACGTAGTGTCGCTCAGAGCTGTTAATTCACCAAAGACGGACAGGAACTCTCAGTGCGGAAATGTTTGAAGGAAACGTTTCATGACCACCAGGTCTTCTGAGTGAGAAGTGCTTTCTACAGCTAAGTAACAGCGCCACCTAGAGCAGTAACAATAGAATTGCATGCTAATTGTGTTGTGGGGCTTTTCCCTTTTCAATTGATTAAAAAGTAACAAAAGCATGAAACTGACTTGATGTACTGAAGCATTCGGTTCTCACAGCTTTGTTCTAAACTGGGCTTTTGAACATAAATATGGTCCTTTAAAACTGGATTTGTTTCACCTTCACTTACTTCCACCTGTAACATTTCAAGGGGAGACGAGGGGCTGGGCTACTCCGAGGGTTTAGGATATTCTTGGGTGAGGAATAAGTGTGTGGGGAAACGTTGAAGTCTTTCCGTCTACGCCTGGAACTCCAGACCCACGCCGAGCTTGTGGCCGCCCGTGTTGATGTTTTTACCATCCAGGAGAGCAGAAAGGGTCAACTTCACACCTGCAGAAACAAACATTTAAACGTTCATTTTTACCGCACTGCAAGAATATCCTCCACAAACCTCAACTATCCAAATGGAAAAACACAAAGAAAAGGTTCAGACATCCAAATATGTTTAAATGTTGTAAATATTATTGGTGAGCAGAAATCACTAGTAAATATTAAAATACTCAATATTTCTAGACTTGATTGAGATACTTAAAAATGTAACAATAATGGAATTATTGATTATTTTGATAAAGGTAAAAAAGTTTCACATTGCTCAAACACACATAACTGAAACCTCCAAAGATTTATTGATTTAATATTTATAAATAGAAAAAAGCAAATTCTAGAAATGCAATGTGATCTTTGGATCATAATTTTAGTTAGAAAACTATCAAAAATGAAAAGTAAAAGTTTTTAATTAGCTGCTGCAGAGCAGAAGTTTGGCCTTTACTGCTGTTGTAATGTTATGACTGTATAATGATGGAGTATGTGGAGACTAAATGTATATTATATGATATCAGACTGACTGACCACAATAAAACAAAATCCACACTTTTATATCAGGAGTGATGACAACTGTTGAAAATTGAATAAAAATTAATAATTTTTAGGATAAAATATAAGATTTTTGTAAACATTAAAATAAAGTGTGATGCGTTTTGGTAAGCAACAATAAAGCGAGCCGCTCTGACTCTCCCTAAATATTCACAAACACTGAAAAGACGGACGGCATTTATGAAGCTAAAACATTTTACTGCAGTGATACTTAGCAACGTTTTTACTTAAAAGAGTAACTAGAACAGCAAGCTAAAGCCAACTTTAAGGATTCTGGTGATACTCCAGCATAATAATGCTGGTCAGAATTGGAGCATTTCTCAGGCAAGTTTCTGCTACATAATTAGATAAATTCAGTGTTTCTTTCCATTTAGCTTTTTCACATTTCGAGACTGAGAACCTAGAAATGAACAAACAGAATCAATTAGGAAAAAGTGTAAAAAAAAGAAGATAAAATAAACCCTTTAAATGTCCTGCAGACTGAACTCACCTGGCTTAATGTTCTGAGTGTAGCCCAGTCCAATAAGGCTGGAGTTGTTCACCTTCGCCTGTCAGGAAAACACAGATCAAATGTTCAGAAATCAAACACTAAAAAACAGACCCCACAGTTAAAGGAATATAAACAAATGTAACCATTTAGAAACTATTTTTTAGTCATAATTTAATTAAACAATAAAACGGTTCTAATCTGTTTTGCAGAATTGGGCCGAGAGTCAAAATGTTCAACTGAAGCCGAGTCACTTCAAATAGGAATGGGGCTAAATGACGACACAAACAACCAGCCGCACTAATTAGCTCTGGGGAAAGTGGGACTTAGGACTAATGTGATAGACGGGACTGAATTAGCAGAGATCTTCCTGTAGTACGCAGACTTCCTGTTTGGGTTTGTGATCGTCTGTGCCGACCTGCAGCTCTTTTCCCAGGCAGGAACGTGTCTGAGGCTCTGCGGTTAAAAAACATGGCCGCTTGATCATGAAGACTAAAAACAAAAAAAACTGGTGGTTTTAAGGAAGGGATGTCCAAAGTGCGGCCCAGGGGCCATTTACGGCCCTCTGGAGGATTTTGTGCGGCCAACTCCTTCCTAGAAAGGAGTAAATCTGCTTTGCAAGTTGCTGCAGCTGAACTATTTTTCAATATTTCTGCTTTCATCCACGAACTTGGACTTTTGCTCAAACTGAAATCATCTACAGGTCAAGTAAGAAAACAATCAATCCCCAAAAGTTTAACCTGTCATTATAAAAGATGAAACATTTTCATGTTTTGCATCAACCATGATTCACAAAAATCTGACTATTTTGTTGATTTAAATCTAATTTTACACTTTTAGTTTATAATAGAGCAGATAAAATTAAAAAAGGCAGAAAAGTTTTTTTGAAGGTGTTCATGTTGTGACGACTTCCTGAAGGCGGAGTGTCAGAGCAGGAGCTTCTTAAAGAGACAGACACCCTTTAAGTCAGGTTTGACAGATGTAGCATTTCTATAACAACTGAAGTTAAAATAATTACTGGATTGAGCTACAAAATCACACAATGTGGCTGGGAAACACAGAATAATCTTTTTGACCCCGAGGTCTTTTCTACTTAATGAGTTCGGGATTTAAATTTGATTTATTATTTATAATAAATGATATAGCAATTTTATAATAATATTTAATTTGCCTTTGGGATTAATACAGTATTTTTGAATTTGAATACCATAACATGGTTTTGATTACAAATTTCTGATAATTATGGAGTCGGTAAGAAACATATTTCATTAAATTGAGATGAGGGGAAGGAATAAATAGGTGATAAAAGATAAATCAATAATCTTTTGAAATAAATACATGAAACTCACAGAGAAAGATGCGTCAGAATCGATCTGATATTTGGCGGCGATGCCAAAGCGGGTGTTGCTGTTTCCTGCAGTCCAGGCCAAGTTGACGGCCGTCTCCAGCTTGCTGTTCACCTTCTGGTAGATCGACCCGCCAAACTCGGTGCCATCGTTGCTGTAAAGAACCAGCAGGTTACCTTAAGTCCTAGAAGCCAGTAACGTTTGTCTGACCTCACATAAAGACTTCAGAGGATTTACCAGGGGAAGCAGCAGGAACAAGGCCCGTCCCTCACGCTCACCATCACCTCATCTGACTTGTATAATAAATTACCAGGCCATAAAAAGATCCAACTAATAGAAAACTAAAAGATCCAGCTTATAGAAAATAATTAAAACAGGTTATTTATTAGAATGCAATAACACATTCTAAAACATCAATAACCTTTAAATTATAATAAACATTTAACACTGGAACTGGAAAACTTTAAATATCCAAAATAAATAAAAAACAAGAGAAACAAATAAAGTCCCAGGAAACAAAATTATCCTTAAAAAAAGGGACAATTGAGACCAAAATAGTAGATTGAAGACTTTTATCATCCAATTTTTGGTGGATAGATGGAAAAGAGAAAAACAATAAATCAGACAAATGGAGATTATTGAGCTAATTTTAATTTATTATGTGATTGATTGATTTATTGCCGGCCTTTAAACAGAAAACCTTTAAACTTCTGCTCTACTGATTATCAGTTTCTGTTTAGATCGCTTTTTTTTATTTTAACCGAACCGAAACACCAAATTCTGCAGCACATCCACTTTACGTTTGTCATAGTCAAGCTAGCATAACTGAGCTACTTCCCTCTCACTTGCTTTTTTTTTAAATAAAACTTTTTCCTGACCTTGTTATCTAGCTGTCATAGTGTTGGCCCAAAGCCCTGCGTCCATTTTATTTTATACATCACGAGTACAATGAATATGCAGCTCGTTGTGTTAACTTGACGACTTATTAGCGAGCAGTTTTGGTGGGATCTTGTGCATCCGTCATGATGCAACATGTTTACATTGTTGTACTTCTATGACTTTTTGCAGTGTTTATATGGTTTATGGGGACCATCAATGTCCCCATAAACACCGAGATCTCGCACAGATCTTTGCTTTTTATGATATTAGACTGCTAGCTAAATCTGCATTTTTTTTATTAATGTTTTTTGGTCTTTATAAGCTAAACCAATAAAAGCTGCTGAGTGTTTATAGTTCTTACACATTCGTATGGAGCTGGAACTCATCGGTCTTATATCCCACAGCAAAGTTGCTCTGAGTGACCTTGTTCCGGCCGGCCTCGAAGGTCGTCTGGTATCCAGCGAGCCAGCCCTCGAACCCCACCACTGCGGCGCCGTGAATGGCCGTGCCGTTGATGTCGTAGTTGACGTCGCAGCCCAGGTTGATGTGGTCGCACTTGTAGGCTGTCTTGAGCTTCCCGCCTTTCTTGCTGGCAGGACGTTCAGTGAGGAAAAAACGAACCGTTGTTGTGAATATCAGAGGGTAGAGCATCCAAAAATATACTCCAGTAAGAGTAACACTTCTATGTTTTTACTCAAGTAAAAAATAAACATCTAGGACATTACTTCAGTAAAAGTAAAATACTCCTAAAAGTACATTTTTCAAAAAAATACTCAAGTAAATGCATCTGTAATTGTAGTTACTACTCAACTCTAGTCATTATAAGCAAGAATCAAGAGCTAAAAGCTTATTTTTTAATAAAAAGCTGCCAAAGAGTGCCAGGGTAAAGCTGCTGCCATTACCCAGTGTTTGGAGAGAAGGAGGAATCAAAAGTCAGCTTCAGCCCTTTAACTAACTGTGGAAAGAAAAAGAGGGAATCATGTTAAAACAGAGAACAGGATTCATTTCCAACACAAAAACAACATTTTCTAACTGCTTGGGAAGAATTTTAAAGATGCATATTGAATATTTTCCCAACTGTCTCGCTCAGATCTTTGTTTTAAGAAACATTTGTAATTTTCCCCTTGCGATCACCTGGTCCTCCACGGTGATCTCGGTCCCCAGCGTGTTGTCGGTGTTCCACTTCTCTGTGAAGGTCAGGCCGCGCTCCGCCCACTTGTATTTGGTCTCCAATGACCCGGCAACTTTGCTGGTCTCTGTGTTGCCGGAGCACGTGCTGGTGAACTCCTGAAGGCAAAAGACGTCACTCGGTTACACAGAACAGGCAACCAAGAGACTACAAGCACACGGTAAGGTCAGATAGGAAGGAAAATCGATGGTTTGACAATATAGACGTCTAAAAATAACCGTACATTAGTGCCAATACTGCTTTGAACAGATACAGTTGAAAATGTATTATTAAAACTGACAGTCAATTGGAAACCAAAATTGCAACATTTGTTACATTTTCAGCTGCTGCGGTTCGTTTTTTCACTGCACTAATTGAAAGACCTGTTCCCCTTCTGGCCTGTGGGGGCGCTGCAGCAAGAACTACTGAAGGAATCAACACATAATCCTCTGAAGTAACTGAGCGCAACTTCCTTCTTCACCAAACGTAAATAAAAATGGAGGTGTCAGATTTTAATGGTTGGAGGATTTCTCCTATTAGCTGCTAACGCTAGTGGCACTGCGGCAGCAATTTTTGTTATTTATTTAAACCCACAACACCAGACTGCTCCAAACAAGATGAGCAGAAATCTGTCACAAAATGTTCGTAGTGCCCTGATTTCTTACATTTCCATAAAATATGGCTGAAACTAAATTACTGATGTTTTGATATGTAAAATATTATATTAGTCTAGTTTTTGTTGTTTACTGAAGGTTTAAAAGTGACAGTGACCAGAGCAAAGGGGAAATGATGCTGACAGGAGAATCTTTCTATTTCTGCCATCAGTTGTTGGTTAATAAATTATGAAAAACAGAAACTAACTCCTGCCTTCTGGACCAGTCAGTCAGTCAGCAGTGAAAACTTACCAGTCCATTATCAGACTTTGTCTTCAAGTCCAGTTTAATGAGGCCAAAGCCTGAAACAAAAAATAACAAAACATCAGAGCAGTGTCTTAAATGATGAAACAATGAGGTTCAGATTTTAGGTGAAAATTAGTTTCTTTATACTGAAACACAAACTAACTGAGGTTTATGTTAAAGATCTGCAGAGAGTTTCTTTGTGGAGGTGGGAAGCTGGTATTTGATTAAAAATTAAATAAAACAAGAAAAGAAAATAATGTGAAGAGTACATATACGCGGTTTGTTGATGCATTTGTAAAGAATTAGTTTCTGGTTTCCACTGATAACTGAGCATTTATTTTTCAGTAACTGACAGAAAAACTCTCCGGTTTACACTGCAGGTCACACATCGCTGTAACCATGGAAACACTTTTAAAAATCGGTTAAAACTGCCACAAACCGTCACCAATTCCTCTGGATTCTCCAAATCCAACAGCAGAAACACAACGCTTAGTCAGAAACAACCAATCAGAGCAAAGAGGAGGGTCTTAGCGCTTCCAATCACTCTTCCTCCGAGCTGGTTCACGACTGAGCCTGCAGTAAATGCTAGGCTAGCTAGCACAGCCACCAATATGCAGGTAAACAGTGTCTCTCTCACAGTAAGTCGTTTCTCTGCCATTAGGACATTTAGCAGAGCATACACAAGAATGATTGACAGAACTAAGCCCCTCCTCCTCGCTCTGACTGGTTTTTAAATGCACTTTCAAAAGTTGTTTATTTCCAGCAAAAATATGGACACATTAACTAAAAATCTGTTACAACTTAGATGAAAATAAAAGTTTACTTAATCCGATGTAATAAGTTTAAAAAGTTCAAAAATTATTTCATAAAACCTCCGGTTGTCACACTGGAGATTTGACAACCAAAAGATGCCCACCGCTAAAATAATGGGAGCGTCTCAAACCGTGGTGCTGAGTGGAGGGCCGGCATCCTGCAGGTTTTAGTTCTGGTTTAACGCACCTGGATCAAATGATGGCTCATTACAGGCCTAAGAAGAACACTCACAAGCTGAACAGGTTGTTTCTACCACCAGGGAGAGAGTAAAACATGCAGGATGCCTCCAGGACCCACTTTGGGCTCCACTGGTCTAAAAGTTACCAAACAAAATTAATTACACATTTTGGCTCCAAACTAACTTAAATATATTCTAATTGACCGAATAAAACCAAATAGATTTAAATTCAACATAAAGTCTACAACAGTGTTGAAGACCAATTGTGACCTGTTCTTAATTAAATAGGTCGTCTGCTTACCGTATCCCTTTGTAAAAACATCCCTGGCTGATTTTCCAAGGTCAGCGTAGGTGGGAGGTACAGCCATTGTCTGAAAACAACAAATAAAAGTAGCTTCCTTATGATCACGCTCTGTATTACACCTGTGAGAAACATAAATCTGAAACGGTGCACTAAGTTTCAAAAACAAGACGCCATGTTAGCTGAAGGTCACCTAAAGAACAACAAGCACCAGCCTGTTAGCTTTAATATTTGCAAATAATTCCCAGACGATGTAAAAAGTTTGGACTCCTCTGTTTTGACCAGAACTGAATTTCCCCAAACAAAGTTCATGTTTCCAACCGGAGAACAAAGACGTCTCTTTGGAAACTGTATCGTGTCTGTGAGCGACTCTTTGTCCCGGTCTTTCACCAACACCCAGTTCTGCAAGACGTTTCATCATAAGAGTGACACAGGAACCATTTTTAAATGGAGCAACAGCTAGCAAAGCGCTGGAGTCTGTTGAGAACGTGCAAAGTTTATTGACACAAGATAAGGAAGTAAATTTGAACAAATGAAACTAATTTTAGACTCCTGTTCTCCAACCCAGAAATGGAATTAGACCAGAGGAAACTTGGCAACCCTGAACAGGAGCACTTAGTTTATATACTTTAGATCAACATCAGATTCTCTCTTTTTTGCTTTTTCCTTTGGTTTGTGTTTTGTTTGCATTTCCTTTTAATTTCTGTAAAGCACTTTGTGTTGCCTTTTGCTGAAAATGTGTTATATAAATACATTTACAAATGTTGAATAAAAAGACAAACTAGCCTTCCAGACCAGTTTGGCTTTATTACGATGAGGAACCGACGTTAAAATGGTGCTGCTGAGGAAGAAAATCATCAAAATTAAAAAAATTCATTCAAAATGGCAAATCAGTGGATAATCTGATTGGTGCACATTAACACTAATAATTGACAACCAATAAATAATAATGAACTGAGTAAAAAATTAGTTAACTAAACTCCAAATGTTTTAAATAAATTAGAAAATGGCCTCTATGGAAAGCAGTCAACCTTTAAACACTTTTTGAACATTTTATTGGCAATTTTAAGTGAATCTGAACAAAAAATGGAAAAAATTCTAAGTAATTTTCAAGCATTTATATAACAACTTCTCTCTACATTTTACAGAAACAGCAACTGCACAGTAGTAGAAAAGCACAAAATTACGGTAGGATCTTACAACAAACATTTTATAATGCAACAACAAAAACTGCAACGGAAACTTGGTATTCCATGCAACTCAATTCGTGAGAAGTAAAACTGTTTAGTGGCAGTAAATTCCAGCAGAAGGTTAAAAATCACACATAGCTGTTAATATATGTAACATATAACTATAGTCTGACTTTATATGTCATGCTAATTGCATCTAGCCTTTAAATCTGCTGAAATTCTAACTTTTATAGTTTGGAGAGAGTATTTCATAGTTTAATTTAAAAAATACACCATGTAGCTCCTCAGCAACCCTTCAAATAGGGTGAAATGTAGGAGATTGCAAAGCACGAACCGCTAGGTCATACGTTTATGTGTGGGATGTGAGATTTTTAAGGTAAATATGGGTTAAATGTTTATACATAATATCACACAGATGTCTATTCATAAACTTTACTAACCACCTTAGCTTCTACATCTTTGTCTTTCAGCATTGCTTTTTATTTTAACTTCAGGATAACAGAATTGAAAGCTCATTGTGAGACTTATTCTGACATAAAAAAGTCCAGTATCTTTTGTGAGAGCCCAGTAAGGAGCGCCTGAAGGGGACAAAAAGGTTATCACGCCAACATGCTCATGCCCTCGCCGGCTAACTGGTTAGCATTAGCTCACAGTCAAGGTGGTTAGATGGTAAAAGGGACTCTGGTTGGAAAATTAAAATCCGAAGTGTAAAACAGAGAGCACAATGAGCACCAAGAGGGTCACTTAGTTAAAGAGCTCAACTTTTTAAATTACAAACAATCCGCACAACTGCAGATAAGTTCTCCATTCAAATGACCGCATCACAAGCTAGCAGCAGATGGTAGCTACATAACAACGACGGGCCTGTCGACTACTAATGTTTCCACGTCAGTTTCATATTAATATAAATACGTGAGGAGACAGACGCAGCTCTGCAGTTCTTGGTGAGACTCGACCCACTCATGTGAAATGCACAGGAACCTAGCTGGGTTTCGTTTTACAGGAAGATACAGAACATACCTCTGTGTGTTCCAGTCCAAGCCGAGAAAGAGCCTGTCAGCCGCACAAAGGGAGGAGATAGGAAGGAGGCGCAGCGACGTCATGTACTACGACAGAGTCTGTCATCTTCAAAGATGGAAAATCCGGTTAAACAACAAGATGCTTCACTCCGCATTTTAAACTGACATCTGGAAGGAGGAGAAGATTTCCATTTCTACGGAAGAGGATGAGGGCCACTTAAAACAGGACTTCTGACATTAATCTCAGAAATCTGGGGGGAGGTGGGGGAGGCACAATTAAAGTCTGAATTTATTTATTTATTTATTTATTTATTTATTTATAAAAAGATTATATATTTTTAATAGTTGTTTTTTTTAATCATTTTTTAATTTTATTTAATTGAATTTTTCTATTTCCTGTCAACAACTATCACTGTCTACAATAACTCTTTTTTAAGTATTTGTATTAACATGAGTTATAACAACATCTAATTTCCGTTGGGATCAATAAAGTAGTATTGATATATTATTGAATTTGAATAGACTATTTCGTCTGTGGCTCTAATCTCCTTCTATACGTTTGAGTTGTGCAGGAGGAGAACCAAAGTTTAAGTGATTTTTTTTTTAAATTCTGAGTTTAATTGACTCAGAACTCAGAGTCAGAGTCAAAACTGTAAAAAAAAAAATCAGAATTCAAAGATTAAATTTTTTTTTCAATGGTCTTAATCCTCTTTCATATGGATCATATTATTTTGCATTAAAATATTTAAGGTTATGGCTATGGCATGTAAACAAAAAAATCTAAGAATTTTTTAAGACATGAATGTAATTTTATGATTAAAATGACCATTTTATTACCATAGCTGACAAATTCTCTAAAAATAATTCATATTCGATTCATACATAGACAATTATTAGAAGTTATCAAGGAATTGATTATATTGTGAGAAGAACTGAGATTAATTGTGATAGCAATAAACTTTTTAAAATATTTTAACAAAATGTTCTACTTTTGAAATCATGAGACAATAACTGTGTCATTGTTTTTGAATATTATATTTTAATATTAATATGATAGTAATTGTAGTATACTACTCAGCAGTTCAGTGCATTTAAGAATTTTACAAAATAAGGATTTAACAGAACTAAAGATAAGGATTAAAGCAGTTTTTTTAAAAGTAGGATTTGTTTTTGTGAATGTGTGCAGTGATGAAGAAATTCTCTACATTTAAATAGTGAAAAAGGACAAAATTCTCTCTAATGATTTAAAAAAAATAGTTTTTGACTGTTGGTTTGATTTAAAAAGTAAATATCACTAAATATTGTGAATATTCAGGACAAATGACATCACTTCTATTATGCAATGGGATTTCAGCTCATATTAATAAAATTAAAAACAAACATAAATGTGAAATAGGATTTAATTAGGAAATGTCACTCAATCATTGATATTATTGTTATTATTTTTTGTCATTATGCTCCTATTTTATGATATGGACATCTTTTAAAATAAAAAATAAAGGTAAATGATTATTAACATTTCTTTTGTGAAATTCATTTATTTATAACCAATTACTTTGATATTAAAAGTTAAGTAAATAAAAAATTACAAAGCAAAAAAAGCGGGAAAATAAAATTACTAATTATTCAACAGTGAAAAGAACAAACGGAAACAGCGGAGGATTACCATCTTGCTCTTTGACTCGTTCGCTCCGCGGGACTCCTTTGACTTCTGCGCAGGCGCAGTACGTTGAACGGCACCTCGCAGCGTCTTTGAACAGCTGACCGGGGATCAGATGTGTTTAGCTGCACCGTGAATAACACTTCAACATGTCGGAACCTGGAACTTTTCCCAGACAGGAGGAGAACAGGGCGGGTTACAGAAGTTAGTCAATCAGAACGGTCTTTGAAATAAAATAAAATATGTTATAATATAATTTATTATAATATCATATAGCACATTATAATATAATTCAGTATTATATATCATAATATATTTTAATGTATTGATATATTGTAATATAAATGTTATATTATATAATATATTTTATTATTATATTATGTATATATGTATGAATGTTATTTTACTTTGTGACAAATATGCATTTACTAAAATGACCCATTATTATGCAATAAATCAAAACAAAGAGAAATTACAAAATAATAATAAAAAAATCTCCATATATCAACTGTATTTTATTAATTTTTTGTTTGAAGCTAAAAACAATCAAGATAAGTAACATAATTACAATAAAAATGTAATAAATAAAGTTACATACAAGGATCCTGAAAATAAGAATATTAAATGTATAAATTGCAAACTACTAAATGTCTGATTCACAGCCACTTATTTATTTATTTACTTATAAATATCTATCTATCTATCTATCTATCTATCTATCTATCTATCTATCTATCTATCTATCTCTATATATAT
>NW_006800385.1:398968-402982 GCF_000485575.1 Poecilia formosa | reverse complement strand
CATTATGGAAAATAATGAACTTTATCACAATATTCTAATTTTATGACCAGCACCTGTATATAGAATGCTTTCACAGGGGTAAATACTTTTTAAAAAAATTTATTATATTTGTTTTTTTGATATAAATAATTTTCTAGCCCAGTTCAGCTCTCTTAGCTCATCTTTGCAGAGTTTCTACCTGCTGCTTGTTAAAAAGTTTCACCAGGAAACAGTCTGAGCTCATCGTCCTGGCTGTGCAGAGCAGCACTCTGGAAAAAGGAAAGAACAAAAGTTTTTGCAGCTTTTAACTTAGCGCGCATGATTTCACAGAAACAGAGTCGTGTGGTTGAGTTAATGGAACAACGCCAACCCCAGCAGGCTTCCTCTGCTGCAGGCAGGTGGCAACAACAACAACCTGCAGAACCACAAGTTATTTATTATGCATCTTCAGCCTGGAAAACCCGTTATTTTATTTTATTTATTTATTTTTTTTATCTAAATAGCTTCATTTTGGTAGAAATTTAAATAACAGAATCTTCTAGGAAACTGTAGGGATGAAGCGGCTACTAAAGAACCGCTGGCAATTAAACATTTGACCGCCAGATGCCGCTGTTATCCACCTGACTCCGGGATTTTTTTTGGAAATGCATAATTTCTGTCAGTTCTATTTACAGAGCTATTGGTTGTTTTTTTTTGTTGTTTTTTATTTTACTTTAATTTTTGTTACTTTTGCAGCTTTCGAAATATACATACATTGAACATTCAAACCGCCTCTAACATAAGTGTTTTTAAAATGTTTAAATAGGTTCTAATTTGATCTTAAATACATTTTTATAAATATTTTTGCTAAGGAATTTTAAAAAATGATTTGATAAAGCATAAAAAATAACATATTATTTAATTAAAAAATTCTCAATATTTTATGCAAATAAAAAATGAACTTAAAGATATTTTTATATATTTGTTATTTTAATGAATGTTTTTGACTTTGAGGGTTTTCTGTGAGTTGAGAGTAAAATATTCTTCTCACACAAAACTGCCAAGAAGTTTGTTTTTATGTGATTCTTAATGGGAGGAGGATTAACATGCAGCAGAGTTGCTTCATAAGATTAACTGTGAGAGAAAAATCAACACCAGGAAATATTTCATCACTTGCCAGGAGGATTGGATAAGGATGTATTTCCTTTTCTCTTAGTTTTAAACTGACTTAGAGAATATCTGCTGCCACTAAACTACAGACCCGTCATTTTGACTTAAATTGAAAAATATATAACAACCAGAAAATAACCAAAGATACTTATTCAAATAAATATGTTGCTAAGTGTATTTTAAACATTTACAAAATATTTATGCATCTTTTTATTCATGATAAAATTTTTGTGATCACATTAAAAAGTTTTAATCCATAAAAAGATAAAACTTGTTTAAAAAAGGGTTAATCAAAAGCACACAAAAAAGAAAAGTATAATTCTTATTTCTGGTTATTATTTTGGGGTTTTTTTAGCAGCTGGAATCTTTCTACTGTCTTAAAGATTTTTATGTGTTTTTATGACAGGATACAGAGATAAATAACATTAATTAAAGTCCTGAAACATAAGTAACTAAATAACTGAGAAACTGTCACCAACTTTCACAGCCTGTTATGATTAAATAAACATATTTAACTGATTCTTCATGTGTGTTTAGGAGTTCCCGTTCTCCCTTCTCTGTTTGTGCATCACTGCATCTCAAAGTAGCATTTAATCAACAGCTAGTACCGTGTTTGTCGCCTGTCGGTCGCCTTCAGACGCTGCCAAAAATTCATTTCTAGATTATCCTCCAGTCATATCTGGATCCAACCGGGCTTCAAAGCCGAAGCCGCGCTCACTTCAAACGGTGCCAGTCAACTCCAGAAGACAACAAACACTAAGAAAATGTTAATCAACTCGGCCGAGCATCACCAAAGTAAATAAAATAAACTGTAAGCAGATGGGATAATTTGCAGCATATGGATGAATAAGGCAAGCCTGTCATCTTTATTCTTATTTTTTAATTTTGCGGTTCATGCAGCGTTCAGACATCCCAAAGCGTCTCCCTCATGAGTCAGGAACTTCGCTGCATTTCTGTGGAAGTCCACATCCCGGTTCTGGCCCATAAATCACTCCGCTCATGTTCGAGCAATCCGAGCGCAGCAACCTTTTTACCTTCGTCTCTGTGGGATCAAATGCATCGTTCAGCCTGAGTAAAGCTGCTTTCTGTGGACAGTTTTATGGCTCACAGTTTCCACTGCTTCAGGTCTCAGAAGGAAAAATCTGCCATCAACTGAGAGACTGAATGAAAGAACCGTGGATAAAATCACTCAAGACAGGTTTTAACTAGAGGCGCACCGAGGTCGGTGATCGGCCGATACTTACATGTGAAACCGATCTTATCTAAAGTCAGTCACTGTCCTCTTCTGACACTTCAGACAAATAAATATCGGTATCGGCCAAAATCGGAATCGGCAGGTCAGGATTTTTAAAGATCAGTAATCGGGGATCGGCCAGAAAACTGCAATCGGTGCCCCGCTAGTTTTAACTGTTAAAGTCAGGACTCATAACATCATGAAAGATAAACAAACGTTTTATTCTGAACTGTAAAAACATCAAAATATCATCAATCAATTATGTTTAATTGTGTAGCACATTTCAGCAACACTGCAGTTCAAATCATGGAAAACATAAAAAAAATAAACATAAACACATCATCCAGTTATGAAAATAAATAAGAGACATTACATCTCGTTAAGCGCCTAAAATCATCATGACACACCAAATACACTGCAAAAACACTAAATCTTACCAAGTAATTTTAGTCTAGTTTCTAGAGTAGGTCAAACTAAATTACAGGTCACTTTTCAGTAAGATGTGGGAACTTGTTTTAAGTTAAAAAATCTTTAATGTAATGAAAAAATTCTAGTTAAACTTTTAGATTAGTTGCCTAGCAACCCCAGCAAAACCCAGCCTGTCTCCTAGCAACCCAGATCTAGTTACTATTTTATTTATAACATGACATTTGCTACAATCGACCAGTAAAACTAGAACTTTTTCTTAAAGATTAAGGAATTATTGACTTAAAATAAGCTCCTACATCTTCCTGAAAAAGTTCCTTGTAAGTCAGTTTATGTGAAGAGGTGTGTATAAGGCTGACATGACACCATTTATAAACATGAAGGAGTCTTTATAAACGTTTATTACTGTTGTCATGAAGCGTCATTCTGTCACTAACATTTTAATCAAGTGTTGCATTAAGGTCCATTAAAGGTCTGTAGAAAGCAGAACCCAATCCTTGGTAAGGTTAGTGCTTCTGCAGAGCGGGACTCCCTTCCAGTGTTCGTTCTTCACCAAAGGCTCAGTGGGGTTTTTAGGCTGCAGGGAAACAAACAGCGACATTCTCATGTTCTCTGACTCATCGCTCAGCAGAGGGGAATGCTCTGCGTTTGCTTAGTTTTGCTGGCTGATGCATATTTCACCAGCTCTGTTCCATCAATGCAAGCAGAGCTAAAATTAAAAGTCAATGTACTTCAGTCATGTACTGTTTAAAATCTCTCTTCATAGTGGAAAACAAAGTGGAAACAAACAGTTTGCCGTTGTGCAATCGAAGCAGTTGTTTTCCTTCTTTTGTTCTGATCGCTGTATAGGTGGGTGACAACAATAGGAAAAGTGAGAGAACAGTCCTTCCTGTCTGAACTTTGGTAAATAAACTGGAGGCTTGAGAAAATGTCAAAGCCTGGCTGTGGTCAGAGCGGCAGAGGAACAGTGACTCACTCTGGGCGTGGTTTTGAGCGAACGGGGCCTGTGCAGCGCCACGCTGCTGCTTGTGTTTGTGCGTGGCACCTTGTATGTACAGCAGATGCTGGCGATCTTTATCTCTCATTCATGGCGTCCAAGGAAATGTAGCGTAAGCTGGTTAACAGTCAGTTTCTTGGTATCTGCCAGGCAGAGATGAGCTGATAGTCACCACCATGCAGCCACCTGCTGCCTTGTACTGTGGAAACTGAGGTAATGCTGCAATATT
>NW_006800385.1:360159-398060 GCF_000485575.1 Poecilia formosa | reverse complement strand
CATGGTCTCGGAGACTCAGAAGGAGACGCGTGTGCCCGGCTAGCCGCCGCCTTTTGCAGCTAATCAAAGAACGTCCGACGATTCAACTGACTCCCCCTCCCCCCACCTCCCCCCGACACCACCGTTCCGACACGGTCTCGGAGGCTCATAATAAATGTCAAACTAAGAAGCTTCCGTTCCGCGCACCGCCTGTTGCTGCTAATCAAAGATCGTAGATCCACGTTCTTTGAGCCAATATGGCAAAAATTGGTCGGGACTTTTTCATATCCCGTGAATATTGGTCGGGACATGTCCCTACCGTCCCTACCCAAACCTACGCCCATGATGGAAAGTAACCTGCAAAAACACAGTCTTACCAAGTATTCTTGTCTAGTTTCTAGTGAAAATATCTTAATACAAAATGAACTTTTCAGCAAAATAAGGAGCTTTTATTTTAGTAAATAATTTCTAAATGTTTATGAAAACGTTGTAGTTCCACCGGCAGATTAGAACAAATGTCAGGTTGTAAGTGAAATGACAACTAGAACTGGGTTGCTAGGTAACGGGCTGGGCTTGGCTGGGGTTGCTAGGTAACAGCATGGAATGATCTGCCAATTGAACCGGAACTTTTTCATCAATATTTATTTACTGCTAACAAACTAAAAGTCTGCTTCTATATCTGCAGAAAAAGAGAAAAATCAGAGAATATAATTAAAGTCTGTAAAAAAAAAAAATTTCACATGGAAATATAAACAGGATATATAAAGTATATTTTCCAGGACACCTACGCAGGTGAACGAGGAGGTTCTGGGTCAGGAGTACTTTCTATGGAATGAAAACAAAAAACACAGAGCTGAAGGAAACAGCAGCTCAGGACTCAGAAACCTCCAGAAAACAGAATCTGTGGGTCAGGAAAGACAGAAAACAATAAATTCATGTTTTATTTCTGCTCCAGATGATAAAGTTCCCTTTAAACTGCAATCAAATGTTTAAGAGTTTACAAATCTTATCAGGCTCACATTTAAACACTGATAAACACGGAGATGAATGATCAGTCAAAGTTTGAGCTGAAGCCTCTATGAAGAGAGAGCGCCGCACCGAAAGATAGTTTAAGGCCCTTTGGATGAAAGTGTGCAGCTTCTGACGCACCAAATCAGTCCAAGCCAAGTCTGCGCTTTTGGCTTCATTGATCAAGAAAGGCTTATAGCTTGTAGTTTGATTCACATCTGTCCTTGATAACCACAATGAGAAACCACAGACTTGGCAGCAGGAGGAAAGCTCTCTGCCCTGCCAGCACTTTTTACCACAAACTCTCAAACTGCCACGCCGAGCCTCCCGCTGCATCCACAATCAATGTGTTCTGAATACTAGATTCTGCAATCAACACACTCTCCATATTCTCTCCCTGAGGTGCCTCGCCGACATCAAAGCGGGAGCAGAAGATGGTGTGGTATCTCTGTGCGCCTGTGCCTTTCCCCCGTATGAAACAGCCCGGCTCTCAGCCCCAAGACACAGGCGGTGAGCAGCCGAGGAAATTTGATTTCACGAGCGCCACGTTACTACCCGGCAGGTAGGGCTGTGGTTTCTGCGTTTTGCAGGTTTTGCCTGCACCTGGTTGTGAGCTGATCACACCAAATGCCTCTTAAAGCCACAAGATCAGATACGAGAATCCTGATGCCAAACATTCAGGTTGTTTTTTTAGAGAAAGTAGAGAAGAAGACGACTCAATACTAATGTTTTGGTGGGAAGAAAATGTTAACTTTGAGAACAAATGTGATACTTTGATATTGATTCCAAATATTAGACTGCAAAAACACAAAATCTTACCAAGTATTTTTTGTTTAGTTTATAGTGCAAATTGTTCACTTGAAAAAAGATAAAACTAACTGACAAGTAACTTTTCAGTGAGATACATGAGCTTATTTTAATTCCATAACATAGATGAAAAACTTCTGGCTCCATTAGCAGATTGTAACAAATGTTACAAGTGAAATAATAACCAGAACTGGGTTGCTAGGTAACGGACTGGGCTTGGCTGAGGTTGCTAGGTAACGGCGTGAAATAATCAGAACTTTTTTTCATCAATATTAAGGGATTGTTGACTTAGAATAAGCTCTTATATCTTGCTGAAAAGTTACTTTCTGCTAATTTTGTTTTATTCCAAATGTACTAAGATATTTACACTAGAAACTAAAGTAAAATAATTGGTAAGATTTTGTGTTTTTGCAGTGTACAAGCAAAATTATTTAAAATGACATAATTTGCGTTAGATGAAAGATATTTGGAACATATTTTTGATATATCCCTTTTTTATTAATTTAGTTTTCTATCAAAGTTTAATTTGATACATTTCTACCTTTCTAAATTAATGTTCCAGTTTTATAGACTTTTCTTCAATGTTTCTTCCAAGAGCCTGAAAAAACATATTACAGGAGAAAAATATTGTAAATTACATACTGAAGAAGTTTATTGTGTTTTCTAACAAAAAGTTACAATGATTGCAGCAAAAGTTTTCCCGTAATAATTAGTTCACTGAAGTTTTTCAGGACTTCTTCATTCAGATCTTCGGTTTTTATTTCGCTTCACATTAAAGATTTTGACAAAAGTCTTTGAAAGTGAAATAATCATTAAATATTGACTTTTTCATCAATATTTAGGAATTATTTACTTAAAACAAACTAATATATCTTAATGAAAAGTTGCTTACAAGTCAGTTTTGTCTGAGTTGATTTTTGCCCCAGAAACTAAACAAAAATGCTCGGTAATATTTAGTTTTTTTTTTGTTTTTGTTTTTTGCAGTGTACTTTTCATATAAAAGTGGTGAGTGCAGCTCCTTTACCAAGTATTTTTGTTCTATTTTCTAGAACACGTGAAATAAAACACAAACTTATTCATCACATTTCAATATATTAACTTGTTTTAAGTAAATAACATTGTTTTAACAAGAACCAGCTGCACTGATAGCAAGATGTTTCCTGTAATTTAACTTTTCATCAATATTAAGAAATGTTTATTGTCTTAAAACAAGTTATTATATCTTGTGTAAAAGTGACTTAGTTTTGTCTTATTTAAGGTATTTTTATATTTGTTTTACAAACTGGATGTTGTGTTTTCACTTTTGGCATAAAAGTGAATATTCCAAAAGTGAAGTTTAACAGTTTGCTTTGTTTTTTCTGTCACATTTTACTGAAACTGTAGCACAAATTTTTATTTGTAAAGGCTGAGAAAGCAGAGAGAAGCTGCAGCGTGAAAATCCCCGGCGCTCAGCATGGAGCCTGGAGCCACTCGCAACTCTACTCTGCTTTTTGATCCTGGCTTGGATTTCACAATATATATACGAGCAAAAAAAGAAGAAAATCAACACAAATTGGCTTTTATCTTCTCAGGAGTTCAGCCAGATACAGAAAAGCACATGAATGATGTTTTATCACCAACAGACTCGACTACTGTAATGTGCTTGAAAATTCTGGATAATCTGCACAAGGCAAAGCAGAAGCAGATGGGCGGCCCATTGGCTTTTGATTTTACTGGTTCTGTTTTATTGGTTTCAATCTCTCTGTGGATTCCTGTCTTATATTATTCAGGCTCCCCTTAACTAATCCTGTGTTTGTAAAACTTCTCCAGCCTTTTCTATTTCTTTCTACTGATCTTTCAGTTCTGGTTTACTTGTTCTGTATCTAAAATGAATAAAGAATCAAAAAAACATTTCTTCTCATACTGTTTGAATAATCTGACTGTTTTTATCTATAAATATAATTTTTGTTAAATGTTTTTCCAAAGCTTGTGCTGTTTTTAGCTGTTACTTTTATGTAAAATGTAAAAAAAAAAAAAATCTTAAATTTGACATTATTAGCCACTTTTTAAGGTTTAATTTGACTTTAATGTCTGATTTTTAACACTTTACAGCAGGTGTGTCCAAAGTGTGGTCAGGGGGCCAATTGTGGCCCTCGAACCGATTTCGGGCGGCCCTTGATCTCAGTTTGAGACCAGCTTCAACTTTCCAGGCAGATGATTCAGATACACATTTAAAAACAAAGTCAGGGAGCAATTTTCAAAAAGGCAATTTAACATCTTAAAATGCAACACAAAGTATTCATCCAGGTTTTTGCTTTAAATTTAATTTATTTTAATAGATAAATGGACAACAAGCATCCTGTGGTTTTTAGTAATATAAAATCAATCAAGAGAGTCATAAAACATAAATAGATAAAAGATAATCAACTTGAAAATGTAGGAAATGGTTTGTTTTAAATCTGCAGGACTTTTTTATGTTTAAAATCTACAATGATTTACAGAAATCTGTTTCATTGTGAGTTTAGTTTAGATTTGAACAGATAAAAATAAAAAAGTAGGTTTTGCAATTACATTTAAAAAGAAAAGTACAAAAACGCCTGTGGCCGCCTCTGATTTACAGTATTTAGATGCTTCGCGATGCATTTCTTCTAGAATGTTGTGCAACTTTTATTCACTTTGAACATGAAGTTGCTTCCATTCAGTGAGACAAAGTTACAGTTTGTCATATCAATGCAGAACAGATCATTTTCCATGCAGGCGTCTGATCAGCGCTGACATCTCTCTCTGGTTGTGTAATTCAATCTGTCTTGAGAAACGCGCCTCGCTGTCTTCACAGAGACCTCAGTGCAGATATGAAAAGCTCTTTCAAGGCAAAGGTGTGAAGAAATCAGACTGAACTGTTGTCTGGGCGTATTTCTGTGTTTGTGGAGATGCTGACGGTTGGCCCTAAATGCCAAGCGCATCTCAAACGCCTCAGCATACAGACAACCACACGCCAATACTGTCACATACACTGTATAAAAAGAAACAAGCTGCTTTTCTCACTGTTGGACTTTAAATAGGACAAACTTCTCCTGTTTAGCCTTATTAGACTATAAAAGTCTAAATTACGTTTTTGCTGAGTCTTTAGTTGTTTTGAGGTTTTGTTATTATTCTGTTTAGTTCAGTCGTTTCTGAGTGATTCTCGTTTATTATGTTCATTTCTTGTCTAGTTTATTATTTAATGATAGATTATTTTCCTCCCTCGCCCCGTGGGTCATTTTCTTTGCTTTTTCTCCTCACACATCTAATTTACGGTAAAACACAGTCAGTTGAATTTTACCTTATAAATATGGTAAAATTCTGGCAAACACAGCTCCCCGTATTTTAATGACTATTTTTTTACAGTGTATTGTTGCAGCATTCACTCTCCCAGTATTTAACCACCTTTTCCTCATTTCTCCTCTGGTTCCTCCTGTTATGTTAGATGCTGTTCCCTTTGTTTGTTTCTCGTGTTTTTGATTCTCCTCTGGCTCCCTGTGCTCCCATGATTTTATCTTTTTTTTTCTTTTTCCAGAATCTCTTTCTCTTTCTTACTGTTTATTCAATGTCACATGCTGTTTTTATTTTGTTTTTTAATTATGTAAAGCACCTTGAAATGCCTTGCTGCTGAAATGTGCTATACAAATAAAATTTGATTGATTGATTGATTGATTGACTGATTAAACTTTTAACTCCACTTTCTGCTGCCGCCTCTGCATTTGGATCAACCACCAAAACACAGCATCATGGCAATTTCAGATGTAAGTTAAGGCAATAAATAGACTTCTTCTTTATGTGACATTATGGAAAAATCAAATGTATTCAAACAAAATATGGAGTAAATTGTTGTTAATTCTTCGATAAAACTTCTAGCTGTTATTTATCTGTTAGCATGTCATACAGCAACTGTTTTCAGTCTCTTCACATTTGTTGGAAGACTGACTGCAACTGGAGATCCTTTGAAGATATTTGTATTACAGTAGCTACAACAATGTTTAAAACAATAAAGGATAAATAAAGTATTTTGATTTTAATTTATTTGATTTAGCTCATCTGCTAAAGCAGTTGTACACAGTTTTATGATGTAAAACACTTTGAACTGCCTTGTTGCTGAAATGTGTCATACAAATGAACTTGACTATTAAAGTCCAGACGGGTTCTGTGTCTCGGAGTCAAACATGTTTTGGTGTGAAATATTTAAAACAGCCACAGAATAAAAGGACTAAAACTTTGAGACGTTGGCAGAAGCTGGTTTGATGCGTCATTATCTGTGCTGAACGGCCGCTCAGCGATGAAGAAGCAATCACTATGAAGCCAGATTTCAATGAGAAAAATATCCAGAATTATGGTGACATTCATGTGCAAATAGATTTGTGTGTAATATCTCAATTATTACTACTAATACTTTGAAACATAAGAATATGGTTCTCTAAAAGTTTGTTTTAGATGGCTGAGTTGACTGTGAACTTTGCCACACTTTTTCCTTCCAGTCAATTTTCCACTGACATTGTTGGGTCCAGCACGCTGAGAACAACCTGCATGTGTAGGAATGACCTTATCTGGCTCATCCTCCTTCTGCCTGTCGGTCAGCAGTCTTTCTAATCACTGAAAAGCTCTTTGCACGGCTGCAACTTTGCATTTCTGCATAAAAAAATAATTTACTACATAATATTTAACTGAACTTACATCAAACTTCTTAATCATCAAGAAAATTAAAAAATGAATGCTTGAAATCATCACTTTGAATGAAAGATAAGTGTAACTGGAATAAATCAATGTCTTACTGAGTTTAATGAGATTAAAAAGCAAAAATAAAACAGAAAATATGTCAAATTTACTGAGTTTCTTCTTTAATATGCTTCTCATGTTCAAAAATAAATGTAATTCTCATGTTGGCGTTCAGTCAGGCACATTTCAGCATAGTGAAGCGAAACAGAAGCAGGCTTAACTTTAACAAAAATAACCTTAGTTACTCTTCAGATAAATTAATTTTGTCAATCTTAAAACATGGTAGCAAAACTCAAAACCCCCAAAAAACGAATAGTTTTGTTCACACAAAATCTAAAAATTTCAACAGCCACATGGCCACAATGTTCCCATTAGTGCCACATCATCCCGGGCCCAGCAGAAGTTGTGCATTAGGAGTGGTCTGTGATTGTTTCCTTTGTGTTCATAACAACCAGGAGACAGAGCCGATGTGCGGTGACGCATTTGTCGCCATCCCAATAAAGCCCTGTAATATTCCCAGTCAGGAAAACCAGAACAAATTAGGTTGTGCAGCGCTTCCAGTGTGCCATCGCTGTAAATCATCGTCATGGAACCGAACATGTTCGACAAGCATGCAGTGAAACAACAGGGCCTGGGAGAATAATGTTTGTTCCCAAGCCTGGGCCACAAGCAGTGGGTGATATACTGTGAGAAGAGTCCCACTCGCATCTAATTCTCACACACTTATTGTATGTTGGAGGAAATCTGTTTCCCAACTATAGGTTTTGGTTTGGCCCTCATCCGTTTTCATTACAGGGTGTGAACAAGCATGGGGCAACCCGGTGCATTTGTTTATGGGGACTGTGTGAACGCAGAGAGACGCCGCGCTGAAACGCCACCCGAGCCGAGGCCTGACAAAGAAACTTACCCAAACAACAAACAATCACGCACTTTTACTCTCCTGAAAGTTTCTCACACGCTAAACAAGAGGAAAAGACATTAATATGAATCTTTGACAAAACCAGAGTTCAGTTGCATTCACACCAGCTCCGTTTAGCTCACTTTAAAACTGCAATATGTACATTTTATTAATATATATATATATATAAACATATTTGTCAAAACTATCACAGTGATAGTTTGTTATGGGGCAGATAATCTGTGAAAAGATCGACCACCTCCACCTCCTGTCTGAGCTAATACTGTAGCCTGAACAAATGCAGCAAAAACAACCAATCAGAGCCAGGAGGCGGGTCTTAGCGCTGTCAATCAACCTCATGTACTCAATGCTAAACATGATAATTGCAGAGAAACAATTTATCGTTACAGAAAACCATTTAGGCTATGCAAGCTGGAGCTGGAAGGGAGGAGAAGCGGTGCTACATAAGATTGTGATTGACAGCACTAGGGCCCGCCTCCTGGACTTGATTGGTTGTTTCCAATTAGCACTGGGAGAAAACAGAGGAACTCTATTTTTTCACAGATTATCTGTCTTACACTAAACTGTCACGACAGTTTAGTAAATCAAGAAAATTATGGATGATCCTGACCATCCTCTTCACAAGACTGTCTTGGGCATCTTCAGTCAGAGGCATCGTTAGATTCAGTCTGGTACAGACCGCTTCAGGAGATTTTTCCTGCCAACAGCCATCGCCATCTTTAATGGCTCTTTGAAGAATCTTGATGGGCTACAACAACATTTAATTTCCCTTTTAATAAAGTATTTTTGAATTTGAATTTTATAAAATAGTTAATGTAACTCTATTTTGCTTGTCTTGAAAGTCCGGTTCGTTTGAGGTGTGAATGCTAATTGAATTTTGATCTGCCTACAAACCTCAGTCTGGGTTTGGTTGAAGTGAACTCTGGTGCAATTTGAATGCATATGTGAATGCCAAGTGGACTGGAAATCACTCTAAAGCAGGAAGCAAACAATAGTGCAGGGCATTCTGGGTAAATACAACAGAATTAACATGCTAGCCTAGCGCTTTTGCCAAAGACTAAAGAGAAATCCTCCAACCGCTAAAATCTGACGCCTCCATCTTGTTTCCATCTGGTGAAGAAGGAAGTTGCTCTCAGTGTCTTCAGAGGTTTTTGTGTCATTTCCTTCAGTGGCTCTTGGTGCAGCGCCCCCACAGGCCAGGAGGGGAACAGGTTGGTTTGACTCAGAGCAGAGAGAAAGAGAACCCCTGTCCCAAAGGGGCTTCAGCTCTGCTGGGGTTGCTAGGTAATGGCCCGGGGTTGCTAGGGAACGGGCCAGGTTGCTAGGTAACAGTCAAGGGTTGCTAGGTAACAGTCAAGTGTTGCTAGGTAACAGTCGGTCAGTGCCTGCTGATAATGTTACATTTGGAAGGTTTTTGAAAAGGCTCATTTTCCAGACACCAAAAAACATAAACGTATTACTAATAAACAACTGGGTGGTTTTTTTTTTGTGTGTGTGTTTGATCTGTTTTTAGAAGCATTTGAGACCCAAATGGAAGAACACAAATGTGTAAAATGTGAATTTTGCACAATAGGACCCCTTCATACACTTCAGAGTGGCTTCCCATTAATGAACCATCTATCGTCTATACCAGTCCTGTCAAACTCAGTTTCATTTTAAAAATCTGAATCTGCCAGAATGTTTTGATAAAATCCATTACATATTAATAAATAGCAGTTCCTCCAGGATTTTGTGATTGTTTTTGTGACTTTTTGTAATCAAAGTCACAGTTAGAAATATTTGCAAGGAATTTTCATAATATTTCCAATCATGCATGATGTTAAATGTGATGTTTTATTAATCGCCGTATCGATGACGGACTGTAACTTGACATCAAGTCACCTGATGTTTAGGACTAATTTTGAGAAAAATTAGCAGTAAAATAAAAATAATAAAAGTGGGATCTATTGATTTTGTGTGAATTTTGTGGATTTGTGAAAAACTGGTGTGACTTATTGTTGTATTTTGGAGTCTAGAGGGCCACCTGAAAAGCTACGAGGGTCACATTTGGCCCCCGGGCCTCCAGTTTGACACATGTGATCTATACAGCTTAGTTCGTCTGAACTAAACGTGGAGGGCAGGAGAAGCATTTTATTTAATCAGTTCATTTTTAAAATAAAATCTTTCTGTTTCTTTGGTCTTGTAAAGAACTTTGAATTACCTTGCATGTCCATGGTGCTAAAATTAAATTTGTTTTCTTTGAGAAAATGGACAAATCATTAATAGATATTTTGAGTAACTAGGATTTAAAATGCCTCTAATGACAATATTGCAATTGGTTAATTAAATCAAACTTCTAAAATGTGAAAATGTGTGAGACCGAAACAAAAAGTGAAAGAGAAAACAGAAAGAGGAAGGAAACAGAGCGAGCATGGAGGAGGAAAAGCAGAGTTGAGCTCAGCAGTTGGATATCCAATCTGTGTTCCCTCAGTGAAACCATCAAAGTCGGAGGTTTGGAGACCCAAAAGTCGGCTCAGTCTCCCAAAAAAATCCCACAGCCTTTAAGGGGTTGCCAAACATTTATTTGTTTTGAATTAATGTAATTAACCCCCCTCTCTCCCCGGGTGTCACACAGAAGAAACAAGTCGCAGCAAAAGGATTACAAGAGCCGGGCTGGCAGAGCGGCTCGCCGATTCCATATCACTGGGATTTATTTTATTTTGCTTCGACTTGACATGTAAATCGTCCTGTGACAGCTTTCAAATACACATCAGCAAGCAGTAAAACTGATAAACTGCAGATGAGCAGCAAACATAAAACACATCTGCTACGAGGGAGCTCCTTCATTCACAGAGTTACAGTTAATTACATTCACTAAAAATGTACTTTTGGGAGTATTTTTACTATGATGAACATTTTACTTTTACCTGAGTAATTTTATTATGAAGTATAATTACTTTCACTTGAGTTTTTTATTGAAAGAAACTGATTTGAAAACTATTTTTTTTATTTATATGAATTATTGTCATTTTGACCTTTAAAACACAAAAATCTCCATTTAACTTTATATTTTGTTCCGTCTGATGTTGTAATTTTTAAATATTAAATTATTGATCATTTGATCAGTTACTCAGTACTTGAGTCGACTTTTTACCAAATACTTTTTACTTTTACTTTAGTACAGATATGATGAAGTAGTGATACTCTGACTTGAGTATCATTGTTGGCTACTCTGCTTCCTCTGCTAGTTACATTTACTTGAGTAACTTTTGGGGGGGAAAGTACTTTTAGAAGTATTTTTACTTCGCTGTACTTTCTGCTTTTACTTGAGTAATGAAGAACAAACTTGTTAAACTGCACCAGACACAAACCAGCAGTTTATGTTAAAGTTTTATAAGTTTTATATTGAAAGAAACTGAAGTAGAAAAATGTTTTGTCTGATTTTGTTATTTTATAGTGATATTTATGTGAATTATTTTCATTTTGATCTTTAAAATACCAACATTTCTGCACAACTTCAGATTTTGGTTCATCTGACGATAGTTTTTTACTCTTACTTGAGTAAAAATATGTTGAAGTGGCTTTACTGAGTATATTTTTGGAGGCTCTTCCTCCTCTGCAATGATTCTTCCAGATTTGTTGCGATTTTTAAAACCTTTTTCCAAAGATGGTCCCCATCATGAGTATTTAACCATCATGAGGTCCCCATCATGACCAAACTCTCCAAATGTTTAAAGAAACTCAGACCCCTGCTGTCTTTTAAAGCCGATGCTAATGCAGATTCTACAGCCATGCAGCCTGTTTTAAGTGGGTTTTAAAGAGTCTTTAGTTTGGATCATAAAACTCACCCAGTCAAAAACAGGCTGTTTAAAAATCAGTTCAGTGGATAAGCCAGGTTTTCTCAACCCCGGTTAATCAGCCTCCCGAGCGGCCCAGAGTCGTAACTCTTCTGGCGTCAATAACATCTCATGCGACACAAGTCGCAGCAAAAAAAAGATGTGTAAGTATGTCCTACATTAGCCTTCCAGCCGTAGTAAAATGGCCCATAAATCCAGGGGTTTACTGTTTCATACTCCACATCTCCATTCATTTGCAGAGAAAAGTAAAAAAAACTGAAAAGTATTGAAAAGATTTAGTGATCAAACCCAGATGTGAAGTCTGGAACGGCTGAATAATGTGCTTTCTCATTCTGGGTGAGAGTGAATTCTGATTTCTGATGCAAAAACACAAAACAATCTTTATTTTTCTCTCGTATTAAATGACTAAATCAGCTCAGAGTTTGATTCTCATGTGTTTCCTCTGGTTTAGGCTTTAAGCTGCAGCAAACTGAAGCAGCTGCCTGGTGTCATTAGTTCCCTTCATGTTCCTCAAGAGGTCAGTCTAGCTCCCTCTGCAGCGGAGAGCGGCCACCTGACCAGCAGCAGGGGAAGCAAGAAAACAAAAATCTGGCCAACAAAACGCCCAACATTCGGAGGAAACCAGCACAAATGAGGACAGGAAAATACTTCAAAAAAGATCAAATAAATTATACCTCTAAACATACACTACGTATGGTGTTAGATAAGTTTAATACCTTTATATTATTGTTTTTATTGATTCTTTGTCAGTTTCTTATTGGCTGCATTCAGAGGTGGGACAGAAAGAGTGAAAAGTATCCGTCCAAGAAATGACTCGAGTAAGAGTAAAAAAGTTTCGTTAGATTAAATAAAATGTAAAGTTATGCAGAAATGTTGGTATTTTAAAGGTCAAAATGAAAATAATTCATATAAATGTCATAAAACTTTTTTTCTAAATCTTTTTTTGTTTCAATATAAAACTTTAACATAAACTGCTGGTGTGTGTCTGGTGAAGTTTTGTTAAAACAAGTTTGTTATTCATTACTCAAGTAAGTCGATTAAATGTAACTAGTTACTCAACTCTGAAAGCATTATGTCCTGATTATCAGCTGCAGAGCATTTTATTGTTTTAAGTTTCAAAAAATCTCCAAATTCAGGTTATTAACTCAGTAACATTTAATCAAAGCTGCTCGTTTGCTGTATTAAAAGAAAAACATCTAGTTTTCTAATTCTTCTTATTCGATTTAACAAAGAGTGGAACTGCAGTGGGGGGCCACACAAACTCAAAGGGACAACAGTGGCCCCCGCGCCACACTTTGGACACCCCTGCTGTAATATACAAAAATAAAATTAAATAAAATGTGACATTTACCCCAAAAACCTTGCACCTTGAATTCCATGTAACATTTTTTATTATTTCTAATAAAAATGTATTAAATCATTTATTATTTTCCTCCAGCCCAGAATCCTGAGCATCCAAAAAATCCCAATAAATTACAATTAAATCCTGTGGTTGAAACGCAAGAAAACGTGAAATAGTTCAAGGATTACAAATTCGTTTGACAGGATAATAAGTTGATTTGGAAATTATTTCACATTTTTGTCCACCGACTCTCATTTCCATCGTTAAAATAAAACTTCAAATTGCAAACCAAATTGTTTCATTGCAGATGTTTGTTTGTAAATCTGTGGGTCTGATCTTGAATCCCTCTTTCTCCGACTGAGTGGGGCTGTGTGGAAACACACACACACACACACACACACACCCACTCCCCAAACCTAAACAATGATCCATCACAGGAATCCACATCCTCCTCCCGGCCACATCAGTCCTGCTGCTGCGGAAAAACCGATCCCAGAATCGGCTGCTAACCGTCAACTGCAGGACTGCGAGCCGCCTACTCACCACTAGAAAGAAACCGCTGTGGATGCGCGCATTTAATAGGCCTGCCATCAGCCCAAATGGAGGCTCAGTTTGCGACTGCTCTGATCTCCCTGGGTTGGTGACATCTTTTCTTTTCTTTCCCTATGAAATACAAAAAAGACTGAAGAAGAGCGAACACAATGGAGGATCTGTGGAGGCTGTAATTTGGATTGAGTTTTAGTTTTGACCCTTATTGTAGGTGAATGGCACAGCTGAGGTTTTTAGCGTGTGTGGCAGCTGAGTTTAACAGAGTGTGTGTGCTTTCATGTAGGTCCCTCCCACAGAACACATGCAGCTACTTTAACTGGCTGCTGGCACACGTTTACACAGTTACTGCTTTACAAGCTCAAACACAACAAAACGCATGGATAAATTATTCAAATAAAACGTAATGCAGGTTTATCACTGCAGGAATATGAACAGAGTAATTCAAAATTATACTCAAGTTAGAATGGAACTACGTCAACATATTTTTATTCACGTAAAAGTAAAAAGTATCTGTCCATGAAATTATCAATCAGTTAAAAATTACATCATCAGACGGACCAAAATATAAATCTAAGTGGAAATTTAGTGTTTCAGGACCAAAATGACAATAACTCAAATAAGTAACAAAAAAAATAACTAAAAGAATGGTTTTAAATCAGTTTCTGTCAATAAAAACTTCAGGAACTTTAATAAGTCTGAGTCTGGTGAACTTTTGGTTAAAACATGTTTGATTTTCATTCAGTGGGAAGAAAATCCAGAAGTTTTACTCAAGTAAAAGTAAAAATGCTGCATAATAAAATTACTCAGGTAAAGGTAAAAAGCAGCAATTCGACATGCTGAGTAATTGTTTAAAACGTCATTTAATATGTAAAAATTACATCAAAATGTGGACATTTTGGTATCTTAAAGATCAAAATAATTCATATAAAAATCACCATAAAATAACAAAACAAGCTTTTTTCCAAATAAGCTTTTTCAATATAAAACTTATGAAACTTTAACATAAGCTGCATATGTGTGTCAGATTAAGTTTTGCTTAAAACAAGTTTGTTCTTCATTACTCAAGTAAAAGTAAAATGTTCATCATAGTAAAAATATTACAAAAAATATTTTTTTCCCCCAAAAAGTTACTATCCAGCTGTGGATGTGAGTTTATGTGAAAGCTTTGCTGACTGTCCTTCGGTCTGCCCACAGCTTCGCTGAGGACGTGACCACCCACAGCCTCTGGCCTGCTCCCATCACAGACTCATACCGGACCATCTGCATGGCTAGCTCCACTAAGAAAACCCAGTTAAAAAGAGGCTTCCACATTTTCCAGCCTCTTAGCAAGCGAGTAAAGATGGACCCGCCAGAGATAAATGTTGAGATTTGCCTCAGTTGCAGCTTTAAACTTTCTGGTTTCATGAAAGGTTGGAAAAGACAACAGGAGTGAAGTCAGATTGTCAGAAAGCAAATGTGGATTTGCTGCTAGCATTGCTTATCTAAGGCGTTTAAAATACACTACAAAAGAAAAATAAGAAAAAAACTGTAAAGTTGAAGCTGAAAGCACTAAAACATATATTAAATATAATCATTAAGCATCCATCCATCTTCTACTGGCTTAATCCATTAAGTGTCTTAAGTGTTCTAATTAGAAATGTATTATAATTCGATACAAAAATAATAAATTATACAACTAATTCGTAGTTCACATGTTATGTCACACTTTCAAGAACTTTCTGACCGCCATCTTGGCAAGCAGTTGCTATGACAACAATAAACAAGCCACTTGGCACCACCTCTCGCCTCGTTCCTAACAGAACAGGTACATTAAAACTTTTATTTATCTTAGTATTACACAAAGGTGGGTAGAGAACTTTGTATTAGTTTTTACGGGTGGCCCCCCAAAAATCATATTTTATTTCAGGAACACAGTCTGCTCATTCATGCTAGCATTAGCGTCTGCGCTGCTGCTGTATGTTTAGCACTGAGATGCTATTTTAGACTGGAGTAGCTGAAAGGCTAACTCCTTTTAGCACTGAGATGCTATTTTAGACTGGAGTAGCTGAAAGGCTAACTCCTTTTAGCACTGAGATGCTATTTTAGACTGGAGTAGCTGAAAGGCTAACTCCTTTTAGCTCTGTTCGAAAGCAGCAGTTTTTCCCAGCGTCCCATTGGATCGGTTTAGAAGCAGAAATTAACTCACGGCGGGCCGAGAGGATCCGCTTTGTCGCCCATCGCTGTTGTTTGGTTTTTTATGTGCGTCAGATTTACCGGTGTACCAGAAACGAGCAAATACAAAGGTTCCAGACAGAACTTCTGGGTGGAAAAAATTTTTATTAACTGCATTTTAATAAATTAAAAGCGTTGAAAATTTATCAAAATTAGTACATTGAAATTAACACATTAAAGTCTCATACCTAATAATATTATTATTACTGTCATTATTATTCATTTCTTCAAGTTCTTGTATTATTTAACGATTCCTGGTATTATAGAATGATTCTCGCCTGATGTCGCTATACTCCGTCTAAAATATTTACTTAAAATTGTGTTGGGATTTACTTCTTATAACCATGAAACTGAAAAGAAAACAAAAGTTATGTTCTTGCTTTATTAACGCAGAGACAGACCCCAATAGTTTGATACCAGTTAGGAACACAAAACTAGTAAAGTGGGAATCAGTGAAACCCAACAGAGGAACTGAACAGGACCAGCAAGGGACTCATTGAGGCTACTGTGAATGTCCTGTTTCCTTTGATGAGAGGCTTTGGGCAGAACCATGATCGGACAGAGGCAGGCCTCTCTGGCTGCGGCGAACACGCAGACCACTAATATCAGGTTGGTTCTGCAGAGGAAAAAAACAGCAAGGCCACATTAACCAAACAGCTGAAGCTTTCTGCTTCAAAATATATGAGAAATGGGACTGACCTCTTAAAAAGCATAAATAACAGCAGAATCTCTTATGGTAGTCATCAGAAGATCTTGGACCATATTTTTCAAGGACAAATACATTAAAATAAATGGAAAATCATTTGATTGGACACGAGAAACACATCAAATCTTGCCAAGTATTTTGGGTTTAACTTCTAGTGCAAACATCTTCGCACATATGAAATAGGACAAAACTAACTTGCATTTAACTTTTCAGCAGGATGTAGGAGCTTGTTTTAAATGAATAATTCCTTAATATTGATGAAAAAGTTCTAGTTACACTGGCAGATTATTTCACTTATAACTTGGGAAAAACATGTTGCTATAAATTAAATAATCTGCCAGTGGAGCTAATACTTTTTCATTAATATTAAAATAACATTAATATTACAGAAAAGTTATTTGTAAGATGATTTAGTCTTTTTAACAATGATATTTTCTCGAGAAACTAAACCAAAATGTGGTAAGATTTTGGTGTTTTTGCATTGTTGCAGCCAGAGGTGGCAGAGAAATCAGAAATTGTACTCAAGTAAGAGTAGCACTATTTAAACATATTTTTACTCAAGTAAAAGTAAAATGTAGTAATGCAAATCCAAGTATTCGCATTATGCCACTGATACTGACTTTCACAATCCATTGTAGTTTTTGCTTATAAATGTTCCCTTTTCTGCACTTTGACCTCTGCATGGTTTCCCGTTTTTGTTATGACCTTGAGCCAGTTGTTACACCGTTCAGTAATTTACTGAAGAGTAAAAATGTATGTGATATAACGTCTATTTCAGAACTGAGTAACTGATCACATTGTCAGTCATTTAATATTTAAAAATTACATCATCAGACGATGATGTATTTTAAGAACCAAACTGACAATAAATCATATAAGGAAAAAAATTAACAAAATCAGGCAAAATAAAATGTTTCTAAATCAGTTTCTTTCAATAAAAAACTTCAGAAACTGTAACAGACGCTGCAGCTGTGTGTCTGAGTCTGGTGAGTTTCTGGTTAAAACATGTTTGATTTTCATTCAGTGGGTAGAAAATCCAGAAATTTTACTGAAGTCAGAGAAGAGATACTTTGTGATAAAATTACTCAAGTTAAAGTAAAGAGTAGCGCGTAATAAAAACATTCCTAAAAGTACAATTTAAAAAAAAAAAAAAAAGTTACTCAAGCAAATGTAACTAGTTACTATCCAACGCTGGCTGCAGCTCATCCTGCGTCAGGACGACCCGATGTCGTCGACGACGTCTGCAGCTCTGCAACATCTGCTGGCAGGACTTGAACTCCATCTGCATAACAAACAAAAATGCAGCTTTTTTATTAAACCAGAGTGTTTGTGCATCATTCATCCACACTTTTGTAAGTTGGAAAATAGTCTCAGTGAGATGTAATGACTAATTCAACTATTCACTAATAATTTACAGCTCTGACTTTCCGATGCTGATGACATGTTAGTAATGTGATTAGTAAAGTAAAGGGGCAATGATGGGAACTGGTATCACAATACCGGGGCAAGAATGTGTAATAGGAAAGAGTCGGGTCGCTTTGTGGCTTATAAGCGTGTTGGTTTAGATCTTATACAAGAAGCTTTAAATAGCAGCCACGTTGCCTCGACACAGGCAGATTATTCTCTTTTTAGCATTTTGCTTCGTTCTGTGGTAAAAGGCACTTGTGCATGTGTCTGACATTCTGTGTGTGTATGCATATGTGTGTGTGTGTGTGTGTGTGTGTGTATGCGTGTGTGTGCAAGGAACGAGGAGTGAATGGCTTGGCTCCACATCAAAGGCCCATGCGAGTCTCTGCATTAACGAGGCCCTTTGTTTCCTGCCTCCCAGATTACAGCACGGTTCTCCCTGTGTGTGTGCGTGCGTGCGTGCGTGTGTGTGTGTGTGTGTGTGACTAAATTAGTGGAGGGCACAGTAACCTGGACACTGAAGGCCAAGGTCTGATCCTCCTCCTCATTTTCTTCATCCAATGTAACCAAAACCGTGTCAATTGAAGCAAACAGCACATTCTCAGCTTGAGGAAGCCATTTATTCTCTCCAGCTTTAAACTCTTAGACTTTCTGCTGATGCATTATATATTACATTAACTATTCTGCATTAACTTCTTATACCACCTCCTCAAGCATTTGGAGTTTCTAGTTATCCATCGGACATATACGACCTTTGCGAAATTATCATTCGTAGTAATTTTTAAGTTTGTGCTATGATACCACTAGAATGTTCAACATTTTATTGGGATTTTATGTGAAGTTGAAGGAGAGGGAAACATTGTTTTCTGTTTTTGTTTTGTTTTTGCTGTTTATATTAACTTATAAACCTAAAAATTAAAGTATTCAGCCTCCACAAGTAGATACTCATGTTTGATTACAACTAAAAATCTTTTTTTGTGGCATATTTCTATCAGCTTGAGGCTAAAATTTCTGTACATATTGCTTTACAAACTAACTCAAGCTTGGACAGTTTGGATGGAGAGTGTCTGTAATGACTAGCATTGGTTTTAACTGTCAAGTTGTCAACATAACGCGCTAAACGTTTAGTGCACATGGTATGTAAAAAAAGGAACACAGTGCTTTGCTACTAATTGTCAACACTGCGACAACTGGATAACAAAGTCAGGAAAAGATATTAATTAAAAAAACATAGCAAAGGAGAGGGAACTAGCTCAGTTATGCTAGCTTGACTCTGACAACCTCAACATGTAGATGTGCTGCAGAATTATGTGTTTTGATTCAGTTAAAAAATAAAATAAGGCGCTCTACAAACCAACAGTAACAAATCATCAGTATCACAGGTGTAAATCAGCTAATCAACCACCTCTGTGTTCATACAATCACTGCTTGATAATTGCAAAATAAACATGTTTTTTGGTGTTGAATCCTGATACATAAAGTGGCGTTGTTGCCAGTTGCAATGGCAGTGTAGTGCAGCGGATGCAGAGAGCGTGAAAAAAGAAGAATACGAGTGGTTTTGAGCAGTTTCAGCAGTTTTTCTGTGTTATTTTTCCTTTGCACTAAATTAATAACAGCTACATCTTCAGGTTTCATTTAGTAAACAAGGCCGCCCAACGCCGCTTAAAGGAAAAGAATAGGGTTGTTGCCCTCCAGCGTGGTGCGCATGTGCAAAATCTACGGCTATAAACAATAACATGCAACGGGTCTGTAAAGCTGCATTAACTTCACAACAACTCGATCCCTAAGAAGATGTTCTAGGGTTCTTCTGAGGCTTTCACAGAACAGCTGGATTTACAATCACATCTGCAGGGCTGTGTGTGTGTGTGTGTGTGTGTGTGTGGGTGTGTGTGGGTGTGTGCGTGTGTGTGTGTGTGTGTGTGGGTGTGTGCGTGTGTGTGTGTTGCTGGCTTCCACTCTTCTGCAGGAACGAAGAACAGGAGTGATTACATACAGCTGCAGCTGGAGTCAGCTCAGAAAGAGTCGTCAATTTGTTCTCAGCGTTCCTTCCGGGTGTTTGCCTCATGTTGGTCCTGTTGTCCCTTCGTCGTTCAGAAGCTCTGGATCTCCCAGGAAACAGTGGGGAAGCTCACCTTTGTCCTGGAATGCACTCACCTGCTTGCAGTTCCACCTCACCCTGGACATAGAGCAGAGAAGTCAAACGACTGGTCCATATTTAGATTTATTTTTACTTTTTGTCATTGCTTGGTTACTGGAGTACACAGAAAAATACTAAAAAAGTATTTGTATATATATAAATACACATAGATGTGTAAAAGTGTTCCAGGTGCATGCAAGAGAAAAAAATGAGGTTCTTCAGAGGAGCATAGCCAAAAATTATACTGAGAGTAGCACTTCTTCAACATATTTTTACATATTTTAAAAAGTATTCATCCAAGAAATAACTCAAGTAGGAGTAAAAATGTACTTTGTAAAACAGACTAATGAAGTACCGAGTAACTGATCAAAACATCAATCATTTAATATTTAAGGTTATGTGTAAGTTCTTTTAAAGACCAGAATAGAAATAATTAATTTAAATAACATAATTACAACATAGCAAAACCAGATAAACATTTTTCCTTTTTTTAGCAAACATATTTACCCCTGTGATGAAGTAAGGCTGATTCATGCTTCTTCTTTTTTTCCTGCAAAGGACTTTTCATTGCAAAAACCTCCAGAAACTGGAAAATGTCCAGAGCGTTGCTGTTCAGATCCTAATGAGAGAATGGAAACGTTAACAGACTGTATAATTCTCCATCACAGCAAGAATTAAAAGTAATATCTCCCTTCTCTCAGTCTGAGAGTCTCAGAAATCAGATCATCCTGCCAAGGTGAGTCCATCTTCTTTATATGTGCGCAGTTCTTTGTTTATATTCTGCTAAAGTCGAAAAAACACAATTTCGCAATTCTGCTGTTTCAATTAAATAAGAGATTAAAATAAAATCGTGGTAAGATAAATCACTAAAAATCATGACAGTCTATGGTGACGACGTAAATAACGTCTCTCACCCAATCAGACGTCGGAGTCTTATTGAGACGGTGGAGCGACAAGCCCCGCCCACTAGGGGACATTATAGTCGGCCATTTTACCGAAGAGTGATGGATTCAACACGCTGGAATGACACAACTTTTTATGAAGTGTGATGCTGTGAGAGCTCTGGTGGAGCCAGCTGCACATCGTCCGAAAACAATAAAAACAAACCATCATCATCTTCCTCCTACTTCCTGTCGTCTTCTTCGTGGTTCCGCCAGTTGTAATATCCGGCGGTTGATCATGTGACTTGTGTGATGTGAAAAAAGTGTGTGGACAAGGCCGAAAAAATTCTTCATTCTAGGTCCAAAAAACGTTTTAGCGGAAAACACGAGTTTTTGTCTAAAATGGTTTGTTTTTATTCAGTGAATTTACCTTTTTGTCATTTCAACTTGCATCATTTTATGGTTAATGGAAACGCAGCTAGCAAACGGAGCAGAGGACTGAACTCCGGCCGCCGTCCTGCTGCTGCCCCGGTCAGATGTTGCAGGGTAAGGTGCTACTTTATTTAAGTCCAAAACATCTGCGGTGGTCGTGATCTGCTGGGATTTTACGTACTTACTGCTGTCTATCATCGCTGCTTAAACTCGGGACGCACCACTTTTTTCACTTCCGGTACCGATACAGATATCTGAGGTTTAGTATCATCTGATGCCGATAGTATACAGAAAAACAGCTGAATTGACTCAAAACGTTTCTTTTTTTTAAAACACAGACGTAGATATACTTAATTACAAACTTATTTTATTATTTAAAAACACAAATATCTTAGCAAGCTTGATCTAATATGTGACAACAACTTTAATTTATTGAGTCGGCCAATGTAAGTAAATAATAAAGAACCTGAAACTGACAAAATAGGTTAGGTATGTAAAAAAGAAACAGCCAAACCTTCTTTCAAATGGTTCAGAAAGTGCAAATAGGATTTATAAATATAATGTAAATAACAAAGCATGACATGGCTCAGAGCATAGAAATACACTGAGTAGATCTGTCTTCATGGATCAGTTTTTTCAGTATGGGGATCAATACGGATGTTAATTTCAGATCTGTCCATCTCCATTTTAAACCACTTTATGTTGTGAGAACTGTTGGAAATGATCCCTGTTTTCTGCCTGATCCTGGAGTTTATTCCTGGATCAGGTCTTTTCTACTTTCACATTTTTTAAACATTTTTATCACAACCCCAGACTTTCCTCAATTTAATGCATTCTTCTTTAGACAAAGTAATTGTAAACGTTTCAAATGAAAAGCTTTAAAAGTTTTTAATATTTGATAAGATCCCCTGAGGTACATGTCATTTCTACACCAAAATCTTTTTTGATTTCATGAACTCAATGCAGTTTATTATAAAGCTCTTTTCCAAAAACAGATTTATTTTCCTTTTATTAAACTGCTGTGGAGATAAAAGCAGGACAAATGCAGAAATACATGTGATACATTTTTCATTTTGTTTTCTTTTTATAGTTAGATAACATAAAAAGCCAGATTTCAGTTTGCAGATGAACACAGGTACACTTGAAATAAGACCAAACTAACTTTTCAGGAAGATATATGAGCTTGTTTTAAGTAAACACTAATTTAATGTTGGTTATATGGATTATTCCACTTATGACAAGACATTTTCCCCATGTAATAAACAAATTAATCTGTTAATGGAGTTTATTTCTTACTTTTAGTTGAGTTTGCATTTGTACACACCTGGTGGTTGTGTTCTCTGTTTATTTGACAAACAAAATACTTTAATAAATAAATGTTAAAAAAAAGTGCTCCACTGTGCAGCTGAACTAATTTAATGCAGCATGTTCTGGATATTCTTTACTATGTCTTGTTGCTGATTTGTTTTGTTTGCCACCAGAAAGAAGTTAAAATCTTCCTAATTTTAGATGTTGAGTTTGAGTCAGTCACGTGTGAAGTGTTTGCATCTCCGTCCACTGATCCTCCACAGAAGAGCAGCAATATGTTTTCAAAGCTCTTCTCCTCCGATGTTTATGTTTGTTGATTTCATCCCCAAAGCCCACTGAAGATCTGTGGTATCAACTCATAAATGTTTGATTAGGAGTTAACGAAGAGGTAACGCAACGGCATTCTGCTAAATCAAAAGAGACAGATTCAAATCAGCAAACACTCAGCAAACCAAATCTTGAACAAGCCTCGTTATTTTCCACGCGACACTTATTTCTGCCTTATTTAAAAAACAGCCTGCCTTTTTGCTGAGCTGTGTAGCAGAAGCCAGTAGTTGATTCAAAACTTTTTCCTTCACTGATTCATTTCTAGATGGCTTCTGCAACCTTTCTTGAAGGTGATTTTTCCACTACTGAGTGTAAACTTTCTAAATTAGTATCAGAAATGATTCAAAGGTTTTCAGGTCACAAATTCAGTGGCATCCTGTATGTAACCTATTTATGTAAACCTCTTCAATCCCAAAAAGAAACACAAATTTAAAGTTTTAAATATGGGCTCTCTCTGAAGATTCGGACTGTTTTTAATAAGACAACAAGCAAACCACACTATTCAGAATGTTGGATGCAGACGTTGCATTTGCCTCCAAACGTTTAAAAACAGCCAAACATAAATCATCCAAAGTGAACGCATTGGCAGACACGTTTTTGATTTCATTGATAGAAACTTGGAAGGTAAATCAAACTGGCGAGGAGGCTTGCGGAGGTTCCATGTTGCCGGCTGGATGCTGCCTTGGAGGACATGGTTTTGATTGTAGGAAAACTACCAATAAAAAGCACACAAGTGGTTCTAGTTAAGAGCTGTTTGCTTGGATGTGGCTTAACCCCAATGAAAGGACATGATTTAATTACTCTGCAGCTTTAATGCGCCTGATGTTGCTTTAGAATGCACAGTGTGTAATCTTTTTTTTTAACCGACTGTGATTCATCTTTAAAGGAAAACATGTTTCCAAGTCTACTGCTTAAGGAGTGGAATGGTCTTTTCATATTCAATGGTGCAAATGAATTTACACCAGCACAGCCACTTTAAAGAAACTTGTCTCCTGTTTTCCTGCACCATGATTATCAGTTTCTTACACAACTTTTGTTTTGTTGTTACCTGTAGTGCATTAAGTTTTTGCAGATTACAAGGTCTTTAAAGCAGGAAATACAACATGCCACACAAAAATAGGGTGGACTTTCTTCAATTGTCACAAACAAAAACATAAACTAAATAAACCGAAAAGATTTACGAGCCTCTTCAAATTTATTGCATGTGCCATTTAAAACTTTTCCCCCACCTTAAACTGGTTTGTGCATAAACAAGCTTTCAAACTACGATTGTGTCCCAAACAATTTCTAACAGTTGCAGGTAATCTAGCTTATCTTTCTCTTGCCATTTTGATAAGTCATGGAGATAAAAGTCTTTCAAATAAATTTATAAATGGTATCTACCATAAATCCTTTTAAGCCATAGTGAAACATTTTTCAATTTACTATATTAAGAATAGCTTTTTATTATCATAAATACATTTAACTGATAATTAGGATAATTTTGCTCGCTAGCAAGTTTGACATTTGCTAGCTGTGGCTAAGTTAGCTAAATCTGGATACAAACGTTTTGAATATTCTGATCTTTGTCATGGTAACATTTTCTCTGCCAACTAACGCTAAAATTAGTTCTTCATTAGCAACAGCGCGCTCAAGGTTAAGAACCTTACCTTGCTAGCCAGTTTGACTTTAGTTTTAGCACCATTGCTAAGCTAGTCAAAGCAGAATAAAAACTTTTCAAACATTCTGATATGGCATCATGTAAACATTTTCTCTAACAGTCACACCTTAGCTGTGACCTTAGTTAGCAACAGCTGCCTCAGGGTGAAGAACCTCCTATTGCTCTTTAGCGCTGTGGCTAAGCTAGCTAAATCTGGATACAAACTTTATATTCTGATAGGGTCATGTTAACATTTTCTCTGACAACTGCTGCTAAGTTGTGTCCTTCAGTAGCAACCACAGGCTCATAAGAAGCTTGATGTTAGCGTTAGCTGCTTCGCTAAGCTAGTTAAAGCTGGATAATGCTTTTTACTTATCATGAGATCTAATTGTCCAAACTTCACTGGCATTTAAAGGGATATTTTTACAAGTAGTACCTCCAAACTTAATTATATCTGTATCTTTCTTGCAATTTCTAAACATTTAATTGTATTTGAGTTCTTGCTTTTAATCTCATGGGCTATAAGTACATTTAATACTTTTTTCTTCTTTATTTATCTTATGAAACACTTCATAGCTACTGCTTAAAAATAATTCTCATATTTTATGTCTCTTACGTTTAGTGTTACTTTATTCAGTTTGACTTGAACAGCTAAATATAAACATGAAGCTAATTGCCAGGGTTTTTTTTTTTACCAGAGGAACCACAGCCATTGTTTTTTTCAGACACAAGGCTTGCTCTGTATCTCTGACTGTATGTGAAAACCTGTCTTGTGGGGTCACAGCAGCAAAGCGTCTTCTCTTTTCTTTTTTTCTTCTCGTGTTCTGTGTAGGATGCTTATCGTTTCAATCTCCTCTTGTTTCCTTTTTTGGCCTTTCCTGTCAACACTGGCAGAGCCGTCTGATGTCACAGACGACACTCATTAGAGTCAGAGATAAAAGATGATAAGAAAGGATGCATGTGGTGTTTAACAGAAACAGCTCAGGACTGATAAAGCTGGGTGATTTAAAGGTAAACTGTAACTATGATCAAAACACGAAAGCCTAAACAAGAAGAGGAAAAAGAGAGAGAGTGAAAGGCGCGTTAAAAAGCAGAAATGTTTGCGGTTCAGAGTCTTTATAAGACACCTTGAACAGAGAGTGTGTTCATACCAGAATTTCTGTTTCACATCAGATGTGCGTCGCCTCAGGTGAACCTGTGCAGCCACGTGATGAACGTCTGCAACTACCAGTGCAGATATTCACTTAAGATCAGAGACGCAGCTCTGGAAAAAAAACAGCTGTCTATATTTAATCAAGGCGAATAAACAAGGAGTTTAAACAACTCATTTATAATTTAGATTAGCATACATTAAAAACGCTCATTTTAATCTTTTTATTAATATGCATCAACGATATTGTATAAATATGCAGTTTTATGCAAATACCGTGCCCGTTTTCTGTTTGTATTTAATTCTGTTTCCCAGCTGTGGATCATCATTCTCATTCAAGGCAACAGACTCAGATTAAGTCGAATATTAAGTCACAGCATGGGAGTGTATAAATATTTCTCAATTAAAAACTCTGAAGACCAGCTACTGTATCAGCATTAAAAATGCATCGGCGATGGGAGGAAAACAGGGAAGGCAAGTTACGAGTTTGATAAGACATCAGAACTTCAAGTCTACATCTTTGAACTGTGTTTTCTTTTCCATCTTTCCCTCCTCCAATCAAGCAGTTGCAACGGCTAGCACTTTTTAGCTGTTTTGGAGGCTGTTACAAAATCTGTGGGATGTAAGGACCAGCCAAAACACGCTGTGCCTCTGTTATTCATGCCTTCTGATGTTTTTTCACAGAATGTCCTACATTTTGCTGCTTCTTGCGTGAGCTGCCACTTCTCTGTTGATGCAAATGAGGAGTTTTGTTCCAAAATGTGAGTGGTGTACAGGCGACTGCTGGAAAATGACTGAAAAAGGGGCTGAACTGTAAAACACAGTCGCTGTGACCTGATGGAAATACACTGAAACATTCAGTGTCATTCTGAACAACAGATAACGTTTTATTTTTTACAACAAAGCTGAAAAAATGGGAGTGGTGTCACCACATCTGCATTGAATGAAAGGTTCATTTTCTCGGTTTTAAAACTAAATTTTATGCCGCAAAACCACAAAATCTTGGTTTAATTTCTAGTACAAATATCTTAGTACACTTGAAATGAGACAAAACTATCTGACAAGTAACTTTTCAATGAGAACTAGGAGCTTGTTTTAAGCAAATAACTCCTTAATATTGATGGAAAAGTACCAGCTATAAGTAAAATAACATTTTAACTGTCAGATTATTTACTTTTTCATCTATATCGACTTAAAACAAGCCCCTATATCTTGCTGAAACGTTACTTGTAAGTTAGTTTTGTCTTACTAAAATATTTCCTCTAGAATTACTTGGTAAGATTTTGTTTTTGCATCATAATATGAAAGTTTTTATTAAGTTAAAACTGTCGTCTCATAATTGCGACAAACAGCATAACGTAGATTAATGGTAAAACCATTAAAGCAGGACAAAAGTATCCAGTCCACTTCAACTGACCACAAACCAATGCATAGTTTTAAAGCAGAAGGAAAAGGACATCGGAATTTCTCCTTTTTCAAATAAAATAGGTTTGGTGTGCAGATTTGCTATTTGTTTTGCTGTGAACTTTAATAAACAATAAAAACTAGAAACAATATACTTTCATGTATTCAGAACACCAAGAAGCATTTAACCAAATGCAGCTGAACTTGGGCAGCTCTACAGCCTTCAACTCTGCTAAGTTTGACTTCAGTTTTTTCGTTTTAGATTTTTGTTGCATCTCTGACCAAGACTCAGAAAATGTAAAGGGGCAGTTGCCTGTATTTTCCCGGAACATAAAATACACATTATATAATAACTGTGTTATCTTCAGTTGTCATAAAAAATGAAAATGCTAAATATATCAACTATGACCTAACACAAATTGTACTTCCTGATTCAACCAACGCCTCTGTCTCTTTAAACCCTCCTGCTCTTTCTGAAGCTCCGCCTTCAGGAAGTCATCACAACATGGCTCCTCTATTAACCCTTTAACAACATTTTTGAGAAGTAGCTCCTGCAATGAGCTCAGCAGTTTCACCAGGTGTTTGCTAAATGCTGCTGGCTAGTCTGAAGGAGCTCAGTGGGGAGGAGCTACACCTTGGAGGCGGGGCTAGGTCCACCCAGGTGTTTTGAACAGCTGAATGGTTGCCATGGAGATTAAAGGATTTCTCAAACATGAAGGAATCAAAGTAATACTCCAGGTATGTTTTTGATGAGGGAGTATGATTTTTTTTATATATGTGTGTATACATACACCCACATGGTACTGCCCCTTTAAATTGAAAGTTTAAAAACAAATCTACATGGAGTTTAAATGTTTTCAGTCGATTCTGAGATCCAGTAGAGGTTTGCTGGACTAGAGTATAAAAAATATCCCAAGTTTTGATCATCTGCTCAATTAAACTACACACCTGGCTATTTTAATTTACACAGAAATAAAACATTAATATTGACTTATAAAATGTTTGTTATTCTTAATTAAATATGATTTGTCATTTCTGTCAATTTCATAGCTAAGAACTACTTTGTGTTGATCTTTAGCATAAAATTACAATAAAACATTGTGGTTTGTGGTCATAAAGTGATAAAAAGTGAAACATTTTATGGAGCACCATATATTTAGTGAAGCTTATTTTCTGTCTTTAGAACATTTAAATGACTCATTACATAATTTAATGTTTTTGTTTAGGTTTTCTACATAAATAAAGTTTACTTGCACACTTTGCTAACAGTCATGTGAAAAGTTCATGGAAACTTTGTGTTGAGGGATTTAAACATATCTACTTATTTATTTGGGATCATAGTGTTTATGTTATATTTAATATGTATGTTATTTAGGAAGGTGATATAATAAAAAGTGGATATAAATAATTTGTTTTTACACAATTTGTTTCTATTTTTCATATGTATAGTCTGCTTTCCTTTAAATTAAAAGAAATCAACAATGTGGATTTTAACATTAAAACATCCAACGTTGTTTTATTTATGAGTAAAAATCTACATTTTCTTCTTTAAGTGCAAAAAAATCTTTCTTTTACATCATCAATCTTATTTAAATTAATATTAAATTAGATATTTTAGAATTTTATATCAAAAATTTAACAGATGAAATTTGTTAAATTTGAATATTACTTACTCATAGTCAAGTTAAAGAAAAATCTTTTATTTAAAACTAGTCATACTTTACCAGTTGTAGTTTAAAAAATATATAAAATCATACATAAATATAATTTATAAATTTAAATATATATAATTATATTTTTATATATATTTACATATGTTAATATGTATTATTCATTTAAATATGCTTATATTATATTTTATTATAATTATTTATAACATTGAAGTTATTTAAATAACTTCAATGTTATATAAATGTTATAATATAATGTCAATATTATATTTAAATGATGTATGTATAGTGTGTGTGTGTGTGTGTGTATTATTTGTATATATATTGATATTTTCATATTTGAATCTCTAGTTTAGCTATCATGGTGTTTTTTCTACATTGTAATATTTTTTATTTTTCATTTCTCACTTGTTGGTCTAATAAAGGATTTTCTTATCTTACATCCATCTACTCATCTATTTCCTTATTTTGGAGAAATTCTACTGAATATTACATATTTATTACAATGCATTGCTTTTTCTGAGTGGGCCGTGAATATCGCGCATCCGGCCCTGTGCGTCATGAATAATGTGCGCTGAGCGGCGCAGAGGGAGGCGCTGTCTCTTTAAGAGGCTCAGCCCTCTGCAGAAACAATCGTACAACCCCCCAACAAGTCATCGGACCTGTCAATCAAGCGGTCGGCGCCTTTGAAGCCGGGACTCCTCGCCTTGTCTTGGGCTCAAATGAGCTGTTTGCTGTTGTAGCGAAACATTGGTCTTCCACCAAGCAGCCAGCCGGGGAACGACGCCACATCTCAACTTTTTCTCTGCATGTGGTGGGGCGAACATTTCCCTACTTTCTCCTGGAGGCGCTCCACACTTGAGGATACTATTTAAGTGAGAAAGTCACTTCTTTATTCATACTTTTTAAATTTTTTAAACATACTTTACAAGAGGAGGTGGGGGCAAAAAGTCCAAGGTGAGGGAAGTAGTCATGCCTCAGCTCAGTAGCGGCGGAGGAGACGACCTGGGAGCGAATGATGAGATGATAGCGTTCAAAGACGAAGGAGAGCAGGAGGAGAAAATCCAGGAGAACGCCTTCACGGAGCGAGACCTGGCCGACCTCAAGTCCTCTCTGGTGAACGAGTCGGAAATAAATCAAAGTCCGACCTCGGCGGTAGGTGGCTCAGTGTGTGTGTGTGTGTGTGTGTGTGTGTGCGTGTGCGTGCGCGCGCGCGTGTGTGTAAACTTGTTTTATTTTACGCGCTGAATGAGACCAGAATTTCTGCCTCCGGGGGTAAAAAGCGGTGGGATTCCCATGCTGCCCGGAGTGAAAACACGCCGTAAAAGTGAGATAAAGTGGATAAAAAAGTGGCGTTTTTTCCGCCTCACCTGAGTCCGAGTGTTGTTGTTGTTCCAGGCGGTCAGACGGGGACAGCAGGGCGAGCAGAGGGTCTTCCAGGACAAACACCGAGAGCATCTCGACGGAGGTAAGAAGGAAACTTCAAAATACTCATTAGTGCGCCGCTCTGTCTAAGAATGACTAAAAAATAAAAATCTTCAGTGTTTTTGGTCACGGGATGCGCGCTGTAGCTTTAAAACCAACTTCAAAGCAGACTCTGTAAAGATGTCCAGTTATCGGGCTTTCCTCTGATCCATCACCTGTTAGCAGGACTGCGCTGTTGTTTTCATTCAAAGCTCAAAAAAATACGCCTCCCATGTCAAGACGAGCAGTTTTTAACCACAAAATTAACCGATTAATCCATGAAAAGTCAGAACCTTTTCGGTTACTGGGCAGTTAATGAAAAGTTATCTCAGTGTGTCCTGGGTGTCTTTGCGTAACTATGACGATGAAGAGAAAATATGAAAAAATTCACCCAGTTTTATCTCATGAAGAACAGTTTTGAGCTCCAATAGCGCCAAGCATCGGGCAGAGAAACGGATGATTTTTACTCCAACTACAATAGAAACAGATTTTTGTTTCCCTCAACGTATTAAATGCATCAAATCAAAGAGTTTCTAGAAGAAATACCAAACCTAAACCAGATTGAGCTAATATTCAGATCAAATCCTGTAAATATGAGATTTAAAAATAATTAACTCTTGTTGTTTTTGTACCTAAAAATCTCCATTTTATTTGATGAAATGTCAGAAACACAAGTGGGAATAATTTGGTCACTTCTTAAATACAATGGGATTCAAAACTCTTTTCTCATTCATCTGTTTTCCATCGTTGAAAATAATTGGTGTTAGTTAAAATTTGAATCAGAAAAATTGGAGCAGGCCAGATTGGTGCACTTCTGGGTTTTTATCTTTCTAAGCTTTCTTTGCTCCGTCCTTACATTATAAGTTTTTTCCAAGGTTTTATTTTTATTTCTTAGCTGCTTGAAAAGTGTAGCTTTGGTCACATTAACCCTTTCATCGCCAGCAGACGTGTTTTCCACAAACAGCTCAGGATGAAACGGTTAAAGACGAACTCAATGTTTCCACACTGGAAGGATTTTTAAGAGAGACTGTGAGGAAAGGTTGGACATTTTATCAGCGCGGTTCAGGCTACGCTGCACTCAAATAGTTTTGGAAGATTAACTCTGATTTGAAAAGGAAACGTCTGTTTTAATAAATAATTCACATTTAAAGTGCAGTTCAGCTCTACTTGTGTTTCTGTGCAGAGATCTTTGTTGTGTTTTGCCTGGTTTGACTTTAACTGACTTCCTACATGAGTAAATTTAATGTTTTGTGTTTTAAAATGTCTTCAGCTCTGTCGCTCAGATCTGTCACTTCTTCGGCAGAGTGGCTCTGTTTCATCTTAAGAAAGCTGTTATTAATGAAATCACCTAATGCTAATCATAGTGTGCGTCTTCCTTTCTAGTATTTGTGAAATTATCCCTGTCACAGTGAGATCTGCTCATGTTTTGGCATTTAGGGGCAATTTTGAAGGAAAATTGCAGCTTTTTCTCAACTTTGGGAAAAGAGTGATTAAGTTTTTTTTGCTTTTGCCACCCAAAAAGAACAGAGTAACTTCCCTCCCTGTGTGCAGCACATTTTGAAAGTGTGTAGTTTTACTTGGCAGCTTTAATTATAGGTTTCCCTCAGCCGTTTCTCTCATTTCAGTCCTTACCCAAAGAAGAAATGTTATCACGTCGGGGTCGTCTCAGGAAAAGTCTTCATCAAAACCGGATTCTGTGGTTTCAAATGGATCCTTGAGACAAATTGAAACCAGTAGAAATCTGTATTAGCAGAACTGCAATCTGTCCAGAAATGCTTAGCAGTGACAATTGTGGCTAATTGCTTTGTGTTGCAGTTTCGGTCTGAGCAGGTAAATAACCCAGTTCTGTGTGACCCAGAGAGAGAGAGAGGCCCCTCGCTTAATAAGGCGGCTGCAGCTGGAAGTGAACGTAGTTCACGCCTCTGGGCTGCAGGTGACGGCTTGCTGCTGTTGTTACATATATATCTAGTCTGCGTTCGTGCAAGGATGCGACATGATGCAACCGCTTGGTAATAGTTTACCTGCTTTGCATGCACGCTTATTCCTGACGTGTTTGTTTCCAGCCGTCAGATTTAGCTTTTGAGAAAGACGTTGTAAAGTTGCTTTTGAACCTGTAAACATAATTTTTGTGTTTCTTCTTTCGTTTAACCTCAGTGTCGAAGCAACAAGATGGAGGCATGTATAAGTCGCCGGCGTATCCCGGGTATCCGTTCCTGATGCTGCCGGACCCTTACCTCCCCAACAGCTCGGTTTCTCCATCTGTAAGTCGGCTCGTCCTGTTCTTAGCCCTTCCTGCTGCCTGCTGGGCTCTGATTTTTCTCCTCATTGTGTGTTTTGTCAACCTGAGGCCGTATTTATACCCGGCCTTTCAATCCAGGGCAAGTTTTTAAAATCAGATCTTCAGGATTCGCTTTGAATGCTAAAGAAATGACATGGCCGTCTTCTTGTTTTTGGTATTTTCTGTTTCTTTTTGCTCAAAAAAGCCAAAATCTGTTTGTCTTTATAACTTTTAATGCATGTTATGAAAAACAGTCTGTAATTATTGCAGAAAACTCTGCTGTGACTGTTGCCAATCAATATTTCTGGAACATTTTGAACTTTAATTTGAATTTTGAAAGACTCTTTATGTGTTTTGACTACATACACTACAAAAACACAAATTCTTACCAAGTAATTTTGATCTGGTTTCTGGAACAAATATCTTATTACACTTGAAATAAGAGGAAACTAACTTATAATTAACTTTTCAGCAAGAAATAAGTAAGTAATTCCTTAATATTGGCAGATTATTTCAGTTACAACAACGGAAAAATGATTTGTTATTAGTGAAATAATTACTTTTTCATCAATATTAATGAATTATTTACTTCTATATGTTGGTGAAAAGTTACTTGTAAGTTAATTTTGTCGTATTTCAAGTGTACTAAGATATTTGCACTAAACTAAACAAAATCTATGTGGTAAGGTTTTGTGTTTTTGCAGTGTAATGGACAAAATAAAATAAATTGAGGCTTATTGGGTTCAGAGGAGGCGGCTGTCGCCTCACCGTGAAATAACAAAATAAAAGGTTTTTATTGTTACTTTGGTGAACTCTGCTGACAGTCGGAGTGTGATTGCTGCTGTTGCAGTGAGGTTTTTCCATCTACACACACACACACACACACACACACACACACACACACACACACACACACACACACACTCAGGAGCGTGAGTGATAAGAAGGTTTTGTCGCGGCCCTAATAACAGCTGAGCTTCAGACGCAGATCTGAGACGTTTTTTGCATCATTTCTCATTTGTAAGAATTTATATTTGTTGTTGTCAGTAAATTCCAGTTAATGTGTTTAAACTGTTGTTGGATTGTTAGTTTTACTGCCAATAAATCTGTAAATATGATTAATTGGAGTGACTGTGTGCAGTTTAGTGATAAAAGTCACATTTCTTTATGAGCAGTAGTGTCTTTTTTAAGACCAGGACCTGAAAACAGTAATAAATATTTTTAATTGTTGCTTTTATTGTTGTCACAAACGCATGTTGTGACAAAACTTGTGAAGAAAAGAGTTTTTCCGTTTTTTCACTGTCTGTAACTCACTTGTTTTGTATTTAAATGGCATTTTTTTTAATCTCCCTTTTATTTATTATTATTATTATTTAAAATCATCTGGAAGCTTTCTGGTAAAACAAGGTGATTTATTTATTTATTATTTATATGTCGAGGGAAAAGGAGATTATTTAATTTCCCCATGTTGTAAGTGAAATAATCTGATTTCCCATCAATATTTACCTAAAACAGGCCAATATATCTTGTTGACAAGTTATTTGTAAGTTAGTTTTGTCTTATTTTAAGTGCAATAAGATATTTTCTCTAGAAACTAAACAGAATTACGTGGGTAGATTTATTGTTTATGCAGTGAAGCGTCCTTGTTGCTCATTTTCAAAACGTTTTTTGTTGCCGTTGCTTTAAGCTGCTCATCCGGCAACATGGCGTCTGATGAAAACGCTTCAGAAAGATGGAGGCAGGGCTGAAATAAAGAGCACTTCCCTTCTCTCTTTCTCTTTCTGTCCTTCTTTTTCTTTCTGGCGTTCGCTGAACTCTTCGTCTCTCTGCATCCTCCCTCTTTCTTTCTTTCTCTATTTTTTTCTCTCCTCTTGTTGCTGCATCCGTATATTTAGGGCGTCGTTTTGGGGCGCCTCTACCTGCCAGCTGAAAGTGGGTGATGAAAGTGTCATGGCGGCTGAAAGTGTCATGGCGGCTGAAAGTGTCATGGCGGCTGAAAGTGTCATGGCGGCTGAAAGTGTCATGGCGGCTGAAAGTGTCATGGCGGCTGATGGTTGTTGGTTTGATGCGACGAATCTGGGGAACCGACGGGGAAATCACAGGTTGTTTTTGTTTCAGCGAGAGAAGGTGACGCGTTTCTGACGGAGTGAGTCCGTTTGCTGGGCGGCAGAACCAGAACCAGATCAGAGCCAGAACCAGAACCAGAACCAGATCAGAACCAGATCGGAACCAGACCAGAACCAGATCAGAACCAGATCGGAACCAGACCAGAACCAGATCAGAACCAGATCGGAACCAGAACCTGTCTTCTTTATCAGCTTGAACTCTTGTTCTTCTTTTTCTATTTCGTCTTTTATTTGGTCAAGTTGTGGAAAATTGGCTGCATTTGTTCAGGAAGCAGGAAATTATTTCAAGTTTCTCTTTATTCTCTCTATCGCAGCAGAATCATTTTTCAAAAACGCAAAAATGACTCATTTCTGTCAACGTCATGAAATGATTATCAGGGATTCACCGATTGCAGTTTTCTGTCCAATTATCAATCTTTAAAAATCCTGATCTTCCGATTCTGATTTTTGCCAATATTGTTTTACTTTTTTGTCTAAAATGTTGCTAAATCGATCAGGAAAGTCACTGAGTTTAAACAGTGCAAGCAGAAATGTTTACAAAAGCAAAAAATCATAAAAAATATTAATTTCTATCAGTGTAATGTGATTATCTAATGGGTTTTTGTTTGTTTCTATTCAGTGTGGAAGAGTTTGGTTAAAATAAAAGTCTTTGGTCGATAATTAAGACCTTTATTGGCTGCAGCTCTCTTTTTATTTGAGTTTAATCATCCAGCCATCAGTTACCAGCAGCATATCGACGGAAGAAAACCTGAATCTGAAAACCTGTTTCTGAAAACCTGAGTGTGTTCCTGTAAAAGTGTAAAACTGCTGAGCTCATTGCGAGAGCATCAGCTGAACGACAGAAAGTTCAGCATTAAGTTTATTAGTTGTCTCTGTGATTCCCCTCGGCGCAGCATGTGGGCTTGTTTTCACTGTAAAAACTCCAGTCCAGTTGTTTAAATCTGGGGGTTTTTTTGAGGGGGGCTTTTTGGAGAAAATGAATATAAAATAATTCAATTGGTTCAGTTATTAATCTAAAAATGTAACTAATTTTCTGTTTAGACAGAAAAGCGTTTTCCTATTGCAAAAGGCAGAGTTGGGCAGTAACTAGTTACGTTTACTCAGTTAGATTTGCCTGAGTAACTTTTTTAGGAGCATTGGACTTTTGAGTAATTTTATTCTGAAGTATTTCTGCTCTTACTTGAGTAAAATTTCTGGATTTTCTACCCACTGAATGAAAAACAGACATGTTTTAACCAGAAATCCACCAGACTCACACCTGCAGTTTTTGCAAAAGTTTCAGAAGTTTATTGAAATAAACTAATTTTAGAAAATTTATTTTGTCATTTTGGTCCTTAAAATACCAAAATTTCCACTTAACTTTATATTTTGCTCTGTTTGAAATGACTGATAAACTGATCAGTCACTCAGACTTTTTACCACATACTTTTATTGGGCGGCTGCGGTTAGTTTTTGAATAAAAACACGTTGAAGTATTTCTGCTCTGGGTTCTCTGCCTCCTCTGGACGTTTTGCTGTTGTCACATTTATGGAGATATGGGAGGAAATGCTCAGAGAAGATTTGTGGGATTAGCAGATTAGCTTGTTGCCTTTGTGTGGAGCTTTTATCTGGATTGTGTTTTGTGTTTTCATGGCTGCTGCTGAACTTCATTACACCGAGTTGCATCTCAGCGTTCGGCATGTTTGTTGTGTTCATCTGCAAGCCTTAGGCTGCTGTTTGTATCCAGAGTTCATGGTGTGTTTTCTGAGCTAATGTTTGCTCTCTCCCTATGTGTGTGTGTGTGTGTGTGTGTGTGTGTGTGTGTGTTTTGCAGTGTTTGTGCATAACATTGTGGATTAAACGCAGACAGTTTTCTTTTTAAAGGGAGTCAAACCAAAGCAGAGGAAAGATTTCCTGTAGACATAAAAGTAGTTTTTTCGTCCTTCAGATCCATCTTTGCTTTGTGTCGTTTTCACCTTTTCTACCTCTGTTCTCGTCTCTGACGTCTTCGCCATCAGTTCGCCGTTCTTTCGTCATCCTCTCGTCCTTTGAGATAACCTTCAGGCATCTGGGAACTAAAAGGAGAAATGACAAAAGCTCAGAAATGTTTGATTTTCAGGTGACTGTCTGCTTTTTTACTTTCCTGATCTGTAGTGATCAGACGTTATAGATGATTGGATTGAAATTGGAACATCATGAGGAACAAAGAGGAAGATATTTGTGTTTATGCAGATGATTAAGTGTTGCACTTTTCCAAAATTATTCTCTTACTGGTATCATGTAAAGTTTTAAAGGCATTACATGTTTCTGCTTGTTTTTGGTTCATATAAAGGCAGCTATATCTTCTTTTAGACCAATTTAATGAGTGAAGCTGCATTTCTTACAAAATTAACTCTTGAAAAACCTTTAAAAGCAAAACTTTCTATAAAACTCAGTACAAAAAGTAGATATAAAGAGAGAAAATGAGAAATAAAGCAGATGGATGTTTAAAAAGACAAAGCACTGCAAATGTTTTCTTTAGATGCTTTTTTTTAGATTCATATTAAATAAATATCTTTGTACATATGCAGATGACTGCATTGTTTTTGTCCAAAATCAGCAGTTTGCATTGATCGATTGCGTAATAGAAATGGTTTACGTTTGTGGGCTGGTTGCCACCAAACCACTTCATTATTTCAGACAAATTGCTCTAAAAGCAGCAACTGAACTGATTAAATAAAACTGAACCTTATACAACATGATGCCAGAAACATCCCAGAAATGAGTCTTTTAAAGAGACTTTCCATGAAAACTGCAGCACTGCGTTTGATAATTATCAATATTTGATTGAAAATTACTGCAAAAACACAAAATCTTGCCAAGTATTTTTGTTTAGTTTTTAGTGCATATATCTTAGTTAACTTGAAATAAGACAAAAGAAACTTTTCAGTAAGACGTAGGTGCTTGTTTTAAGTCTATTATTCCTTCATTTTTGTGAAAATGTTCTAGTTCTGTTGGTAGATTATTTTGCTTATAACACTGAAAAAAATGTCTTGTTTTAAGTGAAATAATCTGCCAATAAGTTAAAGGAATTATTGACTCATATTGGGGTAGGAAAAGGGGAAAAGAAAACTAACATCAATTAAATAAACTAGCCAATGATTTATTTTTTATTTGTTGTTTGTAGGAAATGGAAACATAAAAATTATTTTTGCACATTTGCTGTATTAAAAGGACAAACTTATTCTCAGAAGAACAGAATTTGACTTTTTTAATTCAATAAATTTGATCAAAGCTGATTCAGGTTGAGTAAAATCGGCTTTTCAGTAAAAATCTCAGGATTGATGCGATTCTCATCTTAAAAGCTTTTTAATTAAAAGATTAATTATGTGTTATAATTTTACCCTGATTTAAAAATGAAAAGTAAATCACTTTCAGGCCATTGTTGAACTGCAGTTGGGGGCCACACAAACTCAATCCACGGGCTGCCAGTGGCCCCTGGACCACACATTGGACCCCCTGACTGCTGAAGAGTTACCTGTTGGCTAGTTTTGTCTAATTTAAACTGTACTAAGATACTTGTGCTATAATCTAGAATGAAAACAGTTGATTTCTGCTGGTGTTTTGTCTCTTTA
>NW_006800385.1:356631-360024 GCF_000485575.1 Poecilia formosa | reverse complement strand
GTGGGTAGATTTATTGTTTATGCAGTGAAGCGTCCTTGTTGCTCATTTTCAAAACGTTTTTTGTTGCCGTTGCTTTAAGCTGCTCATCCGGCAACATGGCGTCTGATGAAAACGCTTCAGAAAGATGGAGGCAGGGCTGAAATGAAGAGCACTTCCCTTCTCTCTTTCTCTTTCTGTCCTTCTTTTTCTTTCTGGCGTTCGCTGAACTCTTCGTCTCTCTGCATCCTCCCTCTTTCTTTCTTTCTCTATTTTTTTCTCTCCTCTTGTTGCTGCATCCGTATATTTAGGGCGTCGTTTTGGGGCGCCTCTACCTGCCAGCTGAAAGTGGGTGATGAAAGTGTCATGGCGGCTGAAAGTGTCATGGCGGCTGAAAGTGTCATGGCGGCTGATGGTTGTTGGTTTGATGCGACGAATCTGGGGAACCGACGGGGAAATCACAGGTTGTTTTTGTTTCAGCGAGAGAAGGTGACGCGTTTCTGACGGAGTGAGTCCGTTTGCTGGGCGGCAGAACCAGAACCAGATCAGAACCAGAACCAGATCAGAACCAGAACCAGAACCTGAACCAGAACCTGTCTTCTTTAACAGCTTGAACTCTTGTTCTTCTTTTTCTATTTCGTCTTTTATTTGGTCAAGTTGTGGAAAATTGGCTGCATTTGTTCAGGAAGCAGGAAATTATTTCAAGTTTCTCTTTATTCTCTCTATCGCAGCAGAATCATTTTTCAAAAACGCAAAAATGACTCATTTCTGTCAACGTCATGAAATGATTATCAGGGATTCACCGATTGCAGTTTTCTGTCCAATTATCAATCTTTAAAAATCCTGATCTTCCGATTCTGATTTTTGCCAATATTGTTTTACTTTTTTGTCTAAAATGTTGTTAAATCGATCAGGAAAGTCACTGAGTTTAAACAGTGCAAGCAGAAATGTTTACAAAAGCAAAAAATCATAAAAAATATTAATTTCTATCAGTGTAATGTGATTATCTAATGGGTTTTTGTTTGTTTCTATTCAGTGTGGAAGAGTTTGGTTAAAATAAAAGTCTTTGGTCGATAATTAAGACCTTTATTGGCTGCAGCTCTCTTTTTATTTGAGTTTAATCATCCAGCCATCAGTTACCAGCAGCATATCGACGGAAGAAAACCTGAATCTGAAAACCTGAATCTGAAAACCTGAATCTGAAAACCTGTTTCTGAAAACCTGTTTCTGAAAACCTGTTTCTGAAAACCTGTTTCTGAAAACCTGAGTGTGTTCCTGTAAAAGTGTAAAACTGCTGAGCTCATTGCGAGAGCATCAGCTGAACGACAGAAAGTTCAGCATTAAGTTTATTAGTTGTCTCTGTGATTCCCCTCGGCGCAGCATGTGGGCTTGTTTTCACTGTAAAAACTCCAGTCCAGTTGTTTAAATCTGGGGGTTTTTTTGAGGGGGGCTTTTTGGAGAAAATGAATATAAAATAATTCAATTGGTTCAGTTATTAATCTAAAAATGTAACTAATTTTCTGTTTAGACAGAAAAGCGTTTTCCTATTGCAAAAGGCAGAGTTGGGCAGTAACTAGTTACGTTTACTCAGTTAGATTTGCCTGAGTAACTTTTTTAGGAGCATTGTACTTTTGAGTAATTTTATTCTGAAGTATTTCTGCTCTTACTTGAGTAAAATTTCTGGATTTTCTACCCACTGAATGAAAAACAGACATGTTTTAACCAGAAATCCACCAGACTCACACCTGCAGTTTTTGCAAAAGTTTCAGAAGTTTATTGAAATAAACTAATTTTAGAAAATTTATTTTGTCATTTTGGTCCTTAAAATACCAAAATTTCCACTTAACTTTATATTTTGCTCTGTTTGAAATGACTGATAAACTGATCAGTCACTCAGACTTTTTACCACATACTTTTATTGGGCGGCTGCGGTTAGTTTTTGAATAAAAACACGTTGAAGTATTTCTGCTCTGGTTCTCTGCCTCCTCTGGACGTTTTGCTGTTGTCACATTTATGGAGATATGGGAGGAAATGCTCAGAGAAGATTTGTGGGATTAGCAGATTAGCTTGTTGCCTTTGTGTGGAGCTTTTATCTGGATTGTGTTTTGTGTTTTCATGGCTGCTGCTGAACTTCATTACACCGAGTTGCATCTCAGCGTTCGGCATGTTTGTTGTGTTCATCTGCAAGCCTTAGGCTGCTGTTTGTATCCAGAGTTCATGGTGTGTTTTCTGAGCTAATGTTTGCTCTCTCCCTATGTGTGTGTGTGTGTGTGTGTGTGTGTGTGTGTGTGTTTTGCAGTGTTTGTGCATAACATTGTGGATTAAACGCAGACAGTTTTCTTTTTAAAGGGAGTCAAACCAAAGCAGAGGAAAGATTTCCTGTAGACATAAAAGTAGTTTTTTCGTCCTTCAGATCCATCTTTGCTTTGTGTCGTTTTCACCTTTTCTACCTCTGTTCTCGTCTCTGACGTCTTCGCCATCAGTTCGCCGTTCTTTCGTCATCCTCTCGTCCTTTGAGATAACCTTCAGGCATCTGGGAACTANATGTCGAGGGAAAAGGAGATTATTTAATTTCCCCATGTTGTAAGTGAAATAATCTGATTTCCCATCAATATTTACCTAAAACAAGCCAATATATCTTGTTGACAAGTTATTTGTAAGTTAGTTTTGTCTTATTTTAAGTGCAATAAGATATTTTCTCTAGAAACTAAACAGAATTATGTGGGTAGATTTATTGTTTATGCAGTGAAGCGTCCTTGTTGCTCATTTTCAAAACGTTTTTTGTTGCCGTTGCTTTAAGCTGCTCATCCGGCAACATGGCGTCTGATGAAAACGCTTCAGAAAGATGGAGGCAGGGCTGAAATAAAGAGCACTTCCCTTCTCTCTTTCTCTTTCTGTCCTTCTTTTTCTTTCTGGCGTTCGCTGAACTCTTCGTCTCTCTGCATCCTCCCTCTTTCTTTCTTTCTCTATTTTTTTCTCTCCTCTTGTTGCTGCATCCGTATATTTAGGGCGTCGTTTTGGGGCGCCTCTACCTGCCAGCTGAAAGTGGGTGATGAAAGTGTCATGGCGGCTGAAAGTGTCATGGCGGCTGAAAGTGTCATGGCGGCTGATGGTTGTTGGTTTGATGCGACGAATCTGGGGAACCGACGGGGAAATCACAGGTTGTTTTTGTTTCAGCGAGAGAAGGTGACGCGTTTCTGACGGAGTGAGTCCGTTTGCTGGGCGGCAGAACCAGAACCAGATCAGAACCAGAACCAGATCAGAACCAGAACCAGAACCTGAACCAGAACCTGTCTTCTTTAACAGCTTGAACTCTTGTTCTTCTTTTTCTATTTCGTCTTTTATTTGGTCAAGTTGTGGAAAATTGGCTGCATTTGTTCAGGAAGCAGGAAATTATTTCAAGTTTCTCTTTATTCT
>NW_006800385.1:340013-356159 GCF_000485575.1 Poecilia formosa | reverse complement strand
TGAAGAGTTACCTGTTGGCTAGTTTTGTCTAATTTAAACTGTACTAAGACACTTGTGCTATAATCTAGAATGAAAACACTTGATTTCTGCTGGTGTTTTGTCTCTTTAAGTTGCAGGTGTTGATGCGTTTTAGCAAAGCTCTTTTGAAGCTTCTCTGTGGGATTTAAAGGTTTTCTACGAACCTTAGAAATCTCTCCTGGGAGATTATTCTGGTCAAAGGGTTAGCGTCTGAACCCTGAACCTAATATCTGATATTTGAGTGTGTGCAGTTGTTTTATTTGCTGTCAGACAGGCTGTGAAACTCCCTGTGATGTGGAAGCTGTGGTCACACGAAGACGTCAGCACTATCTGGCTTCGGCACGGTGAGCTGGAGGCTTTTACCGCCGGCCCGGCCCGGACGCTGACTGTAAACGCCCTCCCGTTAAAATTTACAGGTTTCCTCGGGATAACAGTAAATGTTTTGATTAAATTACTGTTTGACGGCGCGTTGGGCCGTCAGTGGAATTTACGAGCTTGCGTTCAGCGGCTCGGCGCGCGCCGCGCTCATCTCGCTTGGGGGAATTTCCTGCTCGTTTGACACTTCATTTCACAGACCAAAATTGAAAAATTGACAGGAAGACGTGGCGTGTTTGGGAACGGGAACTTTGAAACATCATTTCTAACAAGTCTGGAGGCTCTGCTGTTTGTTTTGGATGAAATATTAAAGTAGGGGTGTTCAAAGTGTGGCCCGCGGGCCATTTGTGGTGCGTGGACTGAGTTTGTGCGGTCCACAAACTGCAGTTTAAGAGTGATACGACTCATCCAGTGGACGTGGTTGATGTAGATGGAGACTTTATTTTTAAATCAGGGAAACATTATTATTTACTTGAGTAACTTTTTTTGAAAAATGTACTTTCAGGAGTATTTTTACCAAGCTGTACCTGAGTAATTTTATGTGAAGTATTTCTACTCTTACTAATTTCTGGATTTTCTACCCAAAAACAAACTGATTTGGAAACATTTTATTTAGCTATATTTGTTACTTATGTGAGTTATTGTCATTTTCATCCTTAAAATAACAAAATTTCCATTTAATTTCATGTTTAATATTAAATGATAATTTGATCAGTAACAACATAATTTTCAAGTACAGTGCTAAGTATTTCTCTTTTTATAACTGAGTTTTTATAATAGAACCGTGTCCATGCAGTTCTATTGAAAAGCCAACTTTGCTGCATCCAACTCAGGTTTTTTATTTATTTAACAGTTGAATATAGTAAGAGTTTTTAAAGAAAGTTGTTCAATTAAATCCAAATGAATCAGAAAATTAATTTTCTAAAGTGTAAAATCTTTTAAAGTTATGGATCTACAACTTATAAATTTGTTCTATTTTTATTTTTTCTTGGAACTTTTGACTCAATGATTTTGGCACAAAAAGTTTGTGCACCCCTGTTGCCTCACGTTGCCCTAATGTTGCCGCTTCATGGCTTTCTCTGAATCTGAGAACAGAAATTTCCCTTTTGACATTTTTTTCCTGCTTTCATTCAGAAATCAGCTGCTGACGACGACGGGCTCCTCGTCTCTTTTCTTCCCCGCTGCGTTTTCCAAAATAACAAAATGAATAAATAAATGCAATCCTGCCAAGATCAAGGGAGCGCCGTGCGTGTGTGTGTGTGTGTGTGTGTGTGTGTGTGTGTGTGTGTTTGTGCATGTAGAAGTCGAGGATCTCTCCACTTCCTTGTTTCATTGTACTACGGTGTTGACAGGGGGGTTGCTCAGCCTTCCTCTAGTCCTTCGGTAAACAATGGCAGCAACGCAGGCTGAGTCCTCGCTAATCCGCCCCACTTCAGGGAGCGCAGACCCGGGGGCCGGGATGAGCGGCGCGGACCCCCCCTGGCCTCTGACCGGCTCTGATAAGAACCCGAATACTCGGATTTAAGAGTCAGAAAACAAAAGAGGCTTTCATTGGAAGGCAGCAATTCTTTTTTCTACAAATATCTCCAAACATTTTTCATGCTAAAGTTCCAGAAACATGGACAGTTTACAATCGGGATGTCCAAAGTGAGGCCCGGGGGCCATTTACGGCCCTCTGAAGGATTTTGTGCGGCCCCCTCAGTTCCACAATGGAGTAAATCTGGTGCACAAGTTGCTGCAGTTGGACCATTTCTCAACTTTTAGGGGAATATTTTCTATTTTTATCAATTTTTTCTAGACAAATCAGTGTTTCTGCTTTCATCTTTGCTTTTGGAGAAACTAAAACCACAGACATCGACTTTCACTCAAACGCACATCATCTACAGCTCAAATAAGAAAACAATCAATTACAAAAAGTTTGAAACTGTCTGATAACAAAACTGTTCAAACCCTTTTTTATGTTTTCCATGATTCACAAAAATCTGACTGTAGTTTTGATTTAAATCAAACTTTACATTTTTTGTTCATTATTGTGCAGACGAAGTTGAAAAAGTTTGTTTTAAAGGTGTTCATGTTGTGATGACTTCCTGAAGGCGGCGTCTCAAAGCAGGAGCTTCTTAAAGAGACAGAGACCCTTTTTGATAAATGTAGCATGTTTATAACATCTGAAGGTAAAAAATAATTACTGGATTGTGCTATAAAATGATAAAATGATACTCTAAAACTGGAAAACACAAAATGCTGCAGCTTTAAGGTATTTTTTGTGGCTCAGAAGCTCTTTAAACGTAATGATTGTTTGGACACAGCTGGTTTATAACATGGTGTCGGATTTAAATGATCTATTTTAATGAAACATGTGAGACATTACAGTTACATTAATGTGTAAATCTGATGTCCTGTTTGATTTTATCAGCAAATTATAAATGTTTTAAACGTTATAGCAGGAGAAGATCTTACATGTAATTTTTTAGTTGTTTCTAATAAACTGTTATATAGAAATTAAAAACAGTTAAGTGTATTTACACGTTCCAAGGAGTGGGTAGAAGACTCTATATAATCTAAATAAATAACATTTGACAGCCTCATTAAATCGTAACAATAACATAACAATAACAATAACAGCAGTAATTATTGCTCATACTGATGTGCCTTGTTTTAAATGATTATTTTATTTTTGGATGTTGTTTAATTTAAATTATGCCACATTGAGCTTTAGAAGGAAGAGCAATATTTAAATCACGTATTTAATCCCAAACGATGAATATGTCATGAAATTCTCGATATGCATCAATCAGCCGGTTAGAGATCCGGCCAATTTTCCCTTAAACGTCTCTGATCTTTGATCGGCAGATAAGAAACTGAAAAATCTGACTAATTCCCTGTTCCTTAAATTTATCTAGAGTAAAAATGTAGATATTTTTGCTCTAGAAACACGTCATCCAGCAGCATGTGTTGGATGCCGTTTGTTTATTCAAATCCTGGTAAATGTTATGCAAACAATCATCTTTAGATTTACTTTCTGTTTTCTGTTGGTCCTTAGAAATAAAAGATCTGAATTTTTGGGCCGGGTCTGAACTGGAAACTGGTGCCGATTAAAAATATTTAGACTCATCAACCAAATGTTCTCTCAGCCTTCCTGCAGAAGATGAAAATATGTTTGAATGAAGGCCAATAAATAGATTTTTAAGGGGAAGAGTTGTTGAGGGAGGCGAAGAGGAGGATGAGGAAGATTAAAATACAAATGACCATAAGAGCCTCTTCGCCGCCCGGCTGCAGCTTTGAAGCTGTGAAGGCACCTGAAGACAAACGGTTCAGAAGACGCTTTCAAGAGGCGGAAATGTTTAAAAGAAGAAAAAATAAACCCCTTGGATGGCCCCGAGGTGTTTATACCTGTAATTATTCATCCACTTATTTCTTTCCGGTGGAAATGGCAGCAGTAAAAGACAGGTGTGTGCAGAGGAAGCGTGGCTGGTTTGATTATTATTAACTCCGTCTCAGACGTCTTAATAAAACAGCGTTTAGCTCAGGTGTTTTCACCTTCCTGAGCTTCTGACGAGAATATTAAACTGCAAAAACCTTACAGTAACTACAGATTTATATCAATACATATATATTACTACATATGGCTTCAGTTCTGCTTTAAAATAAACACATGATGTGCAGGTTGAATAAAATGAGTTGGGATATTTTCCTAATGGAAAAATAAAGCAAAATAAAACTCCATATATGCTTCATTAAACATAAGGAGGAGTTCATTTCCCATCTTTTCGTCAGACACAGATTAAACTGAATGCTTTTTTAAATGAATAACCAAAGTAAAAGGCAGGTCAGAAATAATTCTGATTAAATATTAGGTAAAGCTGCAATGAAAACAGAGGAAGTCTTGAATTTATAGCTGTTTTTATACAGTATTTTACAAAGCTAAGCCAAACATAGGCAGCTAAATCCTATACCTGCATTAAGAATAATTCATTTAATTTAATTTAATCTTTCTTTAACTAGGACAGAACATCGTGGAGTATCCTCAGCTGAAACTCGAATATAGATTTTATTGTAATTACTATTTTTTAGGATTTAGATCGCGTCCCTAAGGTGTGAAGGTCATTTAATGGAGTAGGAAACAAGTGACGTGTTGAAAGTTGAGTTGGAGACTCTCTCTCTGTTTTGTTTCATGAGTCTCTTTATGATTTTGAGAGAGTGTGAAATTGACAATAAATGAGAGAGAAAGTGGCCCATTAATCATGGGTTTCCTATTTGAGCGTTCACGTTCTGAGCAGCACGGAAACAGAGAGAAACCGAAACAAAGGAAACTCGACAAGAGGTCAGTAGTTTCAAACGGCAACTCTGTGCCTGGGCCTCCCGCTCTGAACAGTCTTTATGATCGCTCAGCGTGTGTGTGTGTGTGTGTGTGTGTGTGTGTGCGTGTGTGTGTGTGTGTGTGTGTGTGTGTGTTCAGGATGTTGCACCCAGGTGAGTCACTAGTCCATGGAGTGAAACTTTGCAAAGTTTCTCTGTAGTTTCTTGTTTACAGAGTGAGCTGTCCAGATGTGTGTGTTCTCAGCTCGTAGTTAATCAGTCACAGCAGCGACTCTGTTGATCACAGGTGGATTTAAAAAAAAAAATTTAATCTAATTTTCTGTCGTACTGCAGCTATGATGTGGTGATTACTTTAAAGTAGGAAAGATATGAAGAAATGAAAATGTGAAGAAATTCTCCCATGTGGGTTTCTACTACTTCTAAAAACACTTAAAAAAAAAGGTAGATAATGGCATGCCAGCCCCGTTACCTAACAACCAAAACGGAACTCCAGCCCCGTTNAGCAACCCAAACAGAACTCCAGCCCCGTTACCTAACAACCAAAACGGAACTCCAGCCCCGTTTCCTAGCAACCCAAACAGAACTCCAGCCCCGTTTCCTAGCAACCCAAACAGAACTCCAGCCCCGTTTCCTAGTGACCAAAACGGAACTCCAGCCCCGTTTCCTAGCATCCCAAACAGAACTCCAGCCCGGTTTCCTAGCAACCCAAACAGAACTCCAGCCCCGTTTCCTAGTGACCAAAACGGAACTCCAGCCCCGTTTCCTAGCAACCCAAACAGAACTCCAGCCCTGTCACCTAACAACCAAAATGGCAGTGACGGCAGTTTGGGTTGCAGTTATCTAGCAACCCAAACTGAGTTCCAACATGTTTGGTTAGCTTGTTTTCCTGCTGTACAATGGCTGCTGTGTTTAGCTGATGACTTACCATCTAGAAACTACTTGCTGCATTCCTGTTGGTTGTGCAGGAGGCTCCACTTATGCTCTTCAAAGATGGATCTGTTTGCAGTCATTTTCACGTGCAAAGGCAAACATTTTTGGTAAGTATGCAGACCTATTAAGTAAAGAAAAAAACGTCGCTTGGTTTTATGTCCTAAAAAAGACCAGGGAAGCGGCCATTTTGGGTCCACGGGCAAATTTTGGCCACTTTTCTTGTTTTCACACTTTAACAAGTTCCTTCTTGGGATTTTGGCTTTTTTGTTATCTCTTCTAATCATATCATATAATCAGCTCTTTCCCTATAATTGACTTTATTTTAATCACATTAAGATGGTCTTTCATTGGCGCGCCTCATCAGTCAAAAGGAATCAGACTCATAAAGCTAGTGTAGCTGTTTGTCTCCCAGTCACTGTTTTTAGCATCTCAGCAGCAGCATAAATGTTTTAACCAATGTTAGCGGAAAACTCCTGTGAATCCGGTTTTAAAGTGTAAGGTTGAATAAACACCTGCAGCTTTCAGAAGGACTTTCTGATGGTACAGAAACCCGTGTACCACTGGAAGCATTGTGTGTTTTGGTCGATGACATCACAAGAGGCTGAAGAATCCGTTTGGTATTAAGGAAACATTTTGACAAAGATACTGAAGTAAATCTTCTTCCTTGAAGGATTTTAAATAATAACATCTAAATAAAGACAGAAAAAGAAAGGAAAACGTACACATGCCCGATGCCACTAGAATCAACCTTGTTTTTAGGAGCTCAGATTTGATCTTACAGTTAAGTTTTTGTGTCTAAACATAGTTTTGTCTGAGGTGATTTCGATGGAGTTTGCAGATAAACAACAGGTGATAGTTGTTTTTGTGGTTGATCAAGTGATTTTCAGGTGATCTTACTCTTCACTAACTTTCTGTGTGGGAGGATTTTTTTAAAGAAACCAGATGAGCTGTGGGAATTAGAGTCTTTTTTCATTTCCTCCATTATGAAAATGGAGGAAATTTTCTTTGTGCTTAGAGAATCACAAAGTTTCTCTAAGCAGTCGCACTGCTTCATCTTTGTTCTTTCCTAAAAATTTACGTTTCCTTGAACTCATAATTTTTTCTTAATGATTAGAAGGGAATCTGCTTGTATGAATAAATGAAGCAATAAGCAGTGAATCAATTAATCACATGATAAATTAAATCAACTCAATCATTTCCATTTGCATGATTTATGTTTTTTTCTACCAAAATCTGGATGATAAAAGTCTTCGGTCTGGTGTTTCATCCCATTTTTAAGGACAGTCGTGTTTGTTTATTTGTTCTTTCTGTTCTTTTCTTTATTTAGTTTTAATATTTAAAATGACTTCCAGCTCCAGTGTTAAAGGTTTGTTAGAATTTAAAGTTTAATGAAATGTGGGAATGTGTTCTTGGATTATTATTATACTATCATTTCCATTATGTTCCTGGAAAATGGTCTCAAAACAACAACAACATTATTATTTATCACAATAACTTCTGGGACAATTTATCGTCCAAATAAAGTTACTTATGAAGTCTCTGTAAACAAAATGTTTTTAAAAAATGGCAAGTTGAGACCAAAACACCAAACTGAAAAGTTTTATCATCCAATTCTTGGTGGAAAGGGAGAAGGATAAATCATCCAAGTGATTTATCATGTGATTAATCGGTTTGTTGCTTATCGTGACAGTCCTGTGTGTGAAAGAGCCCATTGTTGTAGTTTCCAAACATGTTAAAACCGATTGTTGTTTTCTGAAACAATAGACGGCGGCGGCGTTCCCTCAGGTTTCCTTCGTTCACGGCGGGACGCTCCAGTTCCTCAGCCTTTGTTTGGGCCGCTCTCTGTTCAGTCAGTGTGATCGCCATATGTGAACATAAAGGACAATTTGCCTTATGTTCTTCCCCTTTGATCTCCTGTGAGGAAGATTTACGACCCGCTTGGAGGAGTGACTTTCTCCATCCACGATCTCAGCATGTCAGACACCGGCTGGTTTAGCTTATTGAGCTGATTAATGCTATAAAAGAGACATAAAGACTTAAATATAACTGTTTTTATTCCTTTTTGTAATACGCCTACTGCAATAAACGATAATATTATCATTTTGTTAACGGTTTAGTAATGCAAGGGCACATTCTTAAATATCAATAAACTTTAAATTCTAACTCTGGAGCTGGAAGATAATTTAAATATCCAAAATAAACAAAACAGACAAGACAACAATATTATTGTTTATCGTGATAAATTATAGGACAGTTTATCTTCCAGCAGAATAATGGCCGGCACACTTAAATGATGTGTGCCTCTAATTAAGTTTGATCAAATTAAAGGTTGTTCTTAAAAAAAGAAATGCCAGATTATACCACTGTCCAGGCTTTTTGGACAAAAAAAGGGTATTATGCTCTATCATTGGCGTTTTGATATTTATTCTTGATTTCTGATCTAGAATCTCATTGAAATTGTCCAGAATTGAAGTTGCACACATGAAGTTGTGGTTGTTTTTTTGTTTTGCTGTGCTTCTCATTACCAAAGTATATGTTTTAATTGAGCAGCCTAATAGTAAATATGGGAGTTGTTGGATTGTGTGGACTCTTCATATTGATTTGAGCACTGACTCATACAAAGCTGCCCCAGATATTCGTCTGAAACCACTTCTGAACAAACCCCCACAGCTAGTGCGTTGATGTCAGCAGCTGATAATGTCCCATAATGACTCTTCCTCCCCCAGACCTCAGCCTCTGCAGCTGACCTTTATTATCATTTTAATATGCACTTTATTAAAATAGTCATCATAAAAATAGTCAACCAGAAGCAGAGTGAAACCCCATGGTCCTCCGCCCAGTCCGTGCCCGTGGTTCTGCCCAGACCAGCTGGAGCCTCCACAGCCGCATGGAGCTGCACACATGGCTGCGATCTGAAGCACACACACATTTTCAGCCTCACACATGATGCGATGGAAAGACCAACACCTTCATGTTCTATTTATGTAAACTTACTTAAATACACCATACTGATACTTAAATGATGTGCATGCTTTCACTTCCTCCTTGCTCTTTATTTACCCTGATGTACTGACATTCTGACGGACAAAGTGGTGACGTGTTGAGAAAGAAAACACTGTCCTATCGTAAGTAAGGTGCTCCTAATCAGACATTCTGCAGGTTTCTGGAGGTTTTTACTGAGACTTTTCCAATAATTTTCATGCAAATACATAGACATTCTGTAACGCGGTCAAGATCCTAAAAAGCTGCTCGCTAATGAAGACTAGCATTGGTTTTAGCTGTCCAGTTGCCACCATAACAGCTAAATCTTAAATGTACATCTGCTATATAAAAGAAAAACAGACTCAGTGCTTTGCTACTAATTGTTAACACTATGACAAATAGATAACGATGTCAGGAAAAAGTTTGAATCACAAAGGTGCTAGCTTGACTATGAAAACCGTAACATGTGGATGTGCTGTGGAATTCAGTGTGTTTCGGTTCAGTTACAAAATAAAAAGAAAGGCGACCTAAACACCAACTCTGACAGATCATCAGTGTTTATATTAGCTAACCAACCACCACTGTGTTATTTTAGCTAATAGCAGCTGCTCTACTGCTGCTATTAGCTAAGCTATTATTAGGTTATTAGCTAATCTATTAATTTCAAAAATAAACATCGAGCCTGAAAACATAAAACTGTAACAGACTGAATGTCCTGCTCTGTGTGGGAAATGTTTGAGTGTTTTTGGTGTCGAATCCTGATACATAAAGTTGCGTTGTTGTCAGTTGCTATGGCAACGAGTCAGCATACAGCGTAGCTGATATGGAGAACGATAAAAAAAAGAATATGAATGATCTTGAGTTGTTTTATTGTTCATTTTATGGAAGTCCATGGCGTTTCTTCTGTTTTTTAAAAGGTTTGACAGCAGCTGGTTCAGCTTAAATTCAATCAATGCTATTCACTTCACCTGTTAATAATCTGTGAAGGTTGACATCAGTTCCTGTCACCATCAATGGCAAGCTTTGATGCTTTTTCCGCCTCTTTGGGAATGTCTGTTTCACTTTTGTGGTGAGAAATTTGCAGGTAGGAGAACAGGTAAATGGTGAAAAGTAAAAAGGGACAGTCGTTTGCGTAAGCGCTGCATCTGTTTCTGTAATATTTAAGAGTAAAGAGAGGAATTCCCTCTTCAACAGGTTTCCTTGTAAGGAGCTCATTCATGCGTCAAATTGATTTCCTACCTTTGTTCAGACGGTTTAGTCATGCATGCTGAGGTTCTCATCCCTGTGTTTTGTGATCAGTGGAAGCTTTTCCTCTGGTTTTCAGGAGAAAGAGCCCTGAGGCCATAAAGACAGGCAGCACTGACGTACAAACACAGCGAGCACGCAATGGGGGCATGTTTTTCCAATCAGCACTTTATGATGGAGTGAGAAGACTGGTTTCAAATTGTTGTTTGATTTTGGAGACGTTTGGAAACAAGACGAGGATGTGCGAAATGAAAACAAAGCCAAATGATTTTGGCTTTAATGATCACAAAGTTGATGTCATTGACAGCTTGGTGTGTAACAGGAAGCCCTGCAGCTCATAATGCATTTTTTTTATTCAGTGTTTTCGGTGTGTGAGAAGCTCTTGTGGTAAATCAGCTTGTGTGAACGTTTTCAAACAAGGCCAAACAAAAACTAGAGCAACTCTGATATGCAGTGCACTGTGGTCGGCGTGAGTGTGTGTGAGAGTGTGTGTGTGGGTGTGCGTGACGGCGTAGGTGTTGCTCATAGTACAGGACGTCTATGTGGGAAACACTGTATGCACACCAAGGACAGATGAAAGGGGAAAGGTGGGTGGGCAGGAAGTGAACAACAAAAGAAATGCACCATCTGATTTATCAGATTGGGCCGATCAGATGGAGGAGAAGAAGGGAGGATGGAGAAGGAGGAGAAGAACCGACAGAGGCAGAGAGAGTGATGGAGGGAGAGGAAGAGAACAATGACGGAAAGAGATAAGTGCACTAGCGGAAGGGAGTTAGCAGTAAACAATGAGAAGGCGGTAACCGCGCTGTGCACCTGGTACAACAAAACCACAGCCCCAGTTGAAACAAACGCTGATACCTTAAGAACACCTTTAACCGTTTCACCGCCGCACTCAAGGAAAGGAGCGCGAATCCACGGCTAATCGCTCTGTCAGCGAAAGGAAGAGGACCTCTGAGGTTCTGAGGAGAAATGATTTTCAAGTTTCACTGCTGTCGAAATCATGAAAACGCGTTGAAAAGTGGAGGCCAGGAAAACCAGACAAGTGGATTTCATGTTTCTATGTTTGTTGCGGTTTGCTTTCACTTTGCAAGTGAATGATGGCTGGTAAACAAAACATGCAGGAGATCATCACTGGACCGAGAGTCTGCACAAAACTTTCTGCTAGGTTAAAAAGAAACAATTTCACAGTGGAGGAAATTCACATGTGAATAAGTTGTTAAAAGCCATGACAGTCATAATTTAGCCTAGGTGGCGCTAGCGCTCATCATCATCAATCACTGAACGTTTAGTCAAAGTTACGATTCATTAAGCAAATTTAGTTTTGTAATTTCATTTTGCGTTAATGTAAACGGTGCATGTTTCCGACTCGAGTCGGGTCTGTTTTCACACCGGAACCGAACAGAACCAGAGTTAGTCTGGAAGAGAACCAGCTCAACAAGTCGGCCTCAGTCCGGTTGTTCGTGTTCACAGCTGCATAAAAGGTCCAGAGCAACAGGAAACAAACTCTGGGTCATTTGAAGTGGACCAGCAGCGGCCCTGAAAGTGGTTTTTGTCCTGATAAATCTGGATTTTTTTGCCACACCCAAAAAATGAACCCAATGTTGGCTTCACTTCAGAGTTCATGTTTGTTTCTGAATCATAGGATTTCAAACGCATGAATTTGCAGGAATACGTGGACGTGTTATCGCTGCGCAGCTCTACAGCTACTTACTGATGCTTTAGCTTAGCAAACCGTGAATTTGGGTTTTGGACCCGAGTGAAGTTTATTCTGGTTTTCCTGAGATGGAGATCAATAAGAGACGCTTGGTTTGACTTTCGGTTTTGTTTGACGGCTGCTGCTCTACAGCGACACCCAGTGGCTTTAAATGTCACAAATAACAACCTGAAGTTACCTGCTTTACTACCTAAAGGTCTGTCTGGATCTCAAATTAATGGAACAACAATTTAATATATTTGACGCCAAATGTGTCATTTTATGACAGACAAGGAAGAGGAAGAGAAGAACTACTTCTACTCAAGGAAAAGTAAAATGTATGTGGTAAAATCTCAAGTACTGAGTAACTCATCAAATTATAAATAATCTAACATTTAAAAATCACATTATCAGCTGGACATGATAATGTGAAACCAAAGTGACAGTAACAACAAAAACAGAATAAAACTTTTCCAGTTTCTTTCAATAAAAAAACTGCAGATCTGGTGAGTTTTCTGAAAATCCAGACATTTTACTCAACTTAGAGTAGAAATACTTTATATTAAAATTACTCAAGTAAAGGTGGAGAGTACCGTGTCTTAAATATTCTCCTAAAAGTGCATTAAAAAAAGAAAAGTTACCTTAGTAAATGTTTTTGTTGCCCAACTCTGCAAACAAGTTGTAGAAAACCAGGCAAATCTGTAACATGAGAAATCCATCCATCCATCCATCCATTTTCTGAACACCCTTGTCCCTCAGTGGGGTCGGGAGGGGTGCTGGTGCCTATCTCCAGCTAACGTTCCGGGCGAGAGGCGGGGTACACCCTGGACAGGTCGCCAGTCTGTCGCAACATGAGAAATCCTGGATGTTATTATTAGAAAATATCTTCTTTTAATTTATTTAACAAACTAAAATCATTGCAACACTTTTGCCAATCCTGTAAGGACTGCAAAACAACTTAGCATGTGAAGCAAGATCATTTTAACTCAAACATTTGAAAAATGCAGACAGAAGCCTGGATTAGGGTTAATTATTGGGTAATTATTCTTCTTTTTGCCTCATAACAACTGCACTGCTCAAATCTTCAGTTCAGCTGACAGGAATATCAGCGACGGTTTAATTATTACATGATTTCTAAGGTCATTTTAGGATGGTTTTTGGGACTAAGTAAGGAAAATGCTTGATAAAAACAGGATTTCCATCAGATCTGACGGCTTAATTTGTAGTTTAATTGGAGTCGTATTAAAGCCGCTCATTGTGGAGCTGATTTCCTTTTGTTTTTAATTACGCAGAGGGAATAAAACAAGGACACATTCTGTCGTGTTAGACAGACAGACGGTCTCCATCGCTGATGTTTTTACAGCCTCCCCGGCCCAATCATCCTGCAGACAGGCGCAGATTTACAGCAGGCACATTCAGCAGGCAGCCCGATGCAGGACCCCAGAGGACCGGTTGGCTGTCTGCGGGTCTGCAGTGCGAGGCGACCCGCGTTCCTCTGCCTGTCTCGCTCCAGCGTTAATCATGTAATTTATTTTATTGCGTTTTCTCTCTTAGATTGCTCCACCAGACTTAATTTGGCGCGGTAAAGACAGCAGCGGCTCCGACACCATGTTGGCTCCATCCGATCACAATGAGGAGAAATCTGGTTTCAATCACTTATTGATCTGCAAAGCGTCAAGTCGACTCTGAATTAGCGGAGGCAGCTGAAGCAGAATATTACAGATAAACATAAAACTCATTAAAAAAGAGACGTAATCTGGAATAAAAAGTTGTTTATTTTAAGGACATGTTTATGTTTGTCCTCAGAGGTTGGACCAGAATAGATTTGCTGATAATCCAGCCGTGTTGGGACTTCCTGCGTTGAATGTTCATTACAGTTAAAGTTTATCCATCTTTGGGAATGGGAATATTATCATTTATTGTGACTTTATCGTCCAGCAGACAGGCTTAGCGAATGACTAATTTTTCCTTCTCTTTGCAGGAATATTGTTTGTTTTCACATTTATTCAATTTCAAACTATATAGTAACATTTACAAGACGGTTTGTTTTCATCATAAAACTATATCTGTTTATTTTTGTTTGAGATTCATTGATTCATCGAGAATACAGCGTTGTTCTGAAATATGCAGTGACAGTTTGGATTCGATTGTTCCTCATTTTTCTGACTTTTTCCCTTCCTGTCATCATCGCTTCGTTCCCACAGCTTCGGCTTCTGCCATATTACAGAGGTTTAATCTGTAATCCTCATCCAAGCTTCCCTTTGCAGTTTCACTCATGCAAATTATGATCATGTATATTATTCAACTATATTGATATTTCCAATTATTACACAAAATTAACACCAGGGTTCCTACACAGTGTGGAAAACAAAGTTTAGAAAATAATATCTGAGTTTCTTTTCTCCTTATTCGGTCATTTAAAAGATTTTTTAAATAAAATAATTCTGGAATATAAGTTTATTTTATGTTTGGATGCTCTTTACTTTGGGAAAAAAGACATTTTCATTATTAATTCAACCAAACCATATCTGGATTAACAGGTCTGTGTCATAATATCTGAGTTTCTTTTCTCCTTATTCGGTCATTTAAAAGATTTTTTAAATAAAAAAATTCTGGAATATAAGTTTATTTTATGTTTGGATGCTCTTTACTTTGGGAAAAAAGACATTTTCATTATTAATTCAACCAAACCATATCTGGATTAACAGGTCTGTGTCACAGGTCACAAACATTCATCTGAAGACTGTAAGCGTATTTTTAAGTCGTGAGGTTCAGACCGTTGGCGTCTCGGTGTTAAACGTTGTGCAGCAGAGCAGATCTAAACTGGTCCAGAAAATCGTTGATCATTGTCGTTTTATGATGACTGGAACACTCAGATAATAAAAACCCAGAAATGTTAATGTTTGCAGCTGAAATGCTTACAATGACTTACTTTAAAATGTTAAAACAGCCCATTTCCTGTGAAGCTTGAAATTGTAAAACTCATACTTAGAAGCAGATTTTACAACGTTTTGAGAAAACAAGTCTTCTGTGATGTGCAGGTCTGCTGCGATCTCAGTGAATTTAATTTAGCCTTTCTGCCTGCGTTTGTGTGACAGCTCTTGTGTTTGTTGTGTACTGTTAGGCAAGATTAAGCCTGTTGTGGTTTACCATGGAAAATAAAGGCCTCGAGTCACATTGTCACCTGAACGGCACAAACGCACACACTGCTTCTTCATAACTGGGTGCGCCTCTTGTGTGCTGGTGGAAAATTTTCAAGGTTCGCTTGCTCAACTGCATCTCCTTTTTCCAAGTACCAGGGGAGGAGAAGTCACCAACCTGCAATGGAAAATCATTTTTAACTGAAACAAAACATTCTGACAAAGAAACTCTGCTGTGCTTGCTCAGAGCTAAGGGAGTAACTTGTATCTGTTTACATGCAGCAGCTCTTTCTCTCTCTCTCTCTTTTGTGTTTTAATTTAACCATCGAGGCCACAACAGTGGAAGAAACTCTTACCATCATGGAAATATGTGACATTCAAACTTGCATCCAGGTGCACAAATGTTCCACGAAAAGCAGATCACTGATAAAGCAAAGTCTTTGAGGACATGAAGTCTGATTAGTAAAATGAATAAACTGGTTGTCTCTTGCTCTGCGCTGCCATTACTTTGAAGGGGAGGCAGAAAGGAGTGCAGGTTGGGAGCGTTGGTTGAGTCAGAGCGTTTGGTTTGTTTGGTTCCTCACCATGTTGTTTCTGGAGTTGGATCAAAAGAGTTTGGGAATTCATGAATCCACATAGGAACAGACGAGAGATGAGATCCAGGCAGAATGAATTAGAAGTGTGACGATGAGCCGAGACGACATGGAAGTTCACAAGATGAGGCGTTTGGCAGCATTAGTTGGTTGATAAGTTTTAGCTCAACCTAAAAACTTCTGTGCATTTTCTGGAAAATCAAACCTGACTTTGTCAGCAGTACACCACCGACGTTTCTAAAAGAGATGCAGAAGGCAATAAATGAATTAATCTAAACACGGTTTAAAACCTTTTATGGATCAAATAGGAAGCTGCAGATGCTAATATTAGCATTGTTAGCGGCTAACGGTTAGCTGCTCTGTGAATGCTTCTTTTTCAACTTGGTAACAAAAATGTTCCTGGATAAACTTTTAAAAAGACTTGAGAGCTTCGTGAATGATTCTCCAGCCGAGTTGTGAGCTAACTGGGTGAAACAACCGGGTAACTCCGATGCTATTTTCTTTTAACTTCAACATACAAAGATCCAAATCTCCATCTTAAAGATTTCACCTCCATATCTCTGTTACTCTTTGTTCATCAGACTAAATCACACATATATAATAGGGCTTTGTGAAAATGAAAAACATTTTATTATCCCAGTTTGTATCCTTGAGCCTTTTTACTGCTGTTGATCATGTTAAAATGAAATCTTTGACTTGGTTTTAGGGCTGGACAACATGGCTGAAAAACCTGACATGAAATAAGCTTTTCATGTCAGACAATATCGGTAATTATTTAAGGCACAGGCTGATTCAATGATTCTGGGTCTGACGGCGGCGGCCGGGCCTGGTGGCGGCGGCCGGGCCTGGTGGC
>NW_006800385.1:335742-339275 GCF_000485575.1 Poecilia formosa | reverse complement strand
GCAGGCTCAGGGGGCGTCGAGAGGGAGCGATGCTCACACACCCAACCACATATTTACGTTACAAATCATGCCGAAACAATTTAGCTGGCCACAAACACAAACATCGTTTTTATAGTCATCCTGGATAGACAGAAACGATGGAGAAGAATTCAGAGACAAGGATGCAAAGATATAAAAACAAGGGAGGCTAAACGGATGGAAACTGTTGGCAGGTTCTTCTTTATTTTTCATTTTTGCCAGGCATAATGTCTGAGAATCAAATCATTTCTCATTTGCAAACATGATCTGACTCTTAAAGCATACAAAATGAAATGTTAATTCATTCAAGCGTTGACAAGTATTTTCCTGCTCCCAAACGTTGCTGCAATCTGTTTCTGCTTGATTTTTTACGTCACAGTGACACGAAGGTTTCTAGGAGGACATTAACACAAAAACTTTGTTTTTTATTGTTAGCTTCAGTAAAAATAATTGAAAACTGCATTGATGCAACCGATGGTGAAGATAAAGAATAACACAGAGAAAAGCACAAAAAGTGAAACATGGCATGCCAGGAGGGAAATATTCCTACAACACAGTTAAACCAAAACACTTGAAAACCATAAAACCTCCCATGACAGACTAAACTGTTTTAATGCCCAAATCTGGAAAAGGAAAAGTCCAACTCCTGGGAATTAGATTCGAAACATAGTTTTACTGAGTACTAAAACAATTTGGTCACTTATTTAGGCATTACTGTGGGTGCAGTAATTAGGACTTAACTGAGTTTATCAAAACTTTTGTTATTTTGATGCAAAATATCAGAACTAAATTGCATCACCTTATATTAAAGCAAATTATCGGATCAAAAACCAACCTACAGTGTTGCCTTGATTATTTTATCCATGTTTGAGAAATCCTTTAATCTCCATGGCAACCATTCAGCTTTTCAAAACGCCTGGGTGGACCTAGCTCCGCCTCCGAGGAACAGCTCCTCCCCTCTCAGCTCCTCCAGACTAGCCAGCAGCAATTAGCAAACAGCTCGTTAACGGAGCTGCTGCTCAGCGCAACGCTGGTTAAAACGTTGTTAAAGGGTTAATAGAGGAGCCATGTTGGGACGACTTCCTGGAGGCGGAGCTTCAGAAAGAGCAGGAGGTTTTAAAGAGACAGAGGAACAATTTCAAAGCGTTAAATTGCTGAGTTATATTTAATATGTACAGCATTCTTATAACAATTGAACTTTTATGAGTAGACTTGAATTTAAAGGTAAAAAAATAAATAGAAGATGGTAGGTCTTGGGTGAACTATGGAAACCCAAGGAGAAAATCCAGATTTTCCAAGAAATGAAACAGGAAATGTGATTAATTGATCAAATTGATTCATCACCTGGCTTTGCTTCATATCTTTTATGGTTAGAGATTGATTCATTTCTCTCGTTTTTCCAAAGACTTCCCCTCCACAGCTGCAGATAAATCATCAGAGATCTTCAGTGTGCAAAACAAAAAAATAGTCCACAATTTTCACTTTACAAGATTTAAAGAATTAAGTTTACACGAGGCGAGCAAGTGAAGGAAAATAGACACGAGTCTCTGACCGAAGCTAATTCCAGCGCAGAGGTCTTTTAGTGGAGCAAGTCACTTTATTTTGGGGTGATAATTACACGCTGTGGGTGAGCCACCATGTTATTTGTACAGAGATGATCGATAGCAGAAAATCAAGTCAAACGGGTCGTTATGAAGGAGCTTTTCATAAAAATACACACCATTCATGCAAAGCAACACACATACTGAGTTTTCTATAAAGCTGAGGCTACACACACTCACACACACACATGAGCAAGCAGATGTGGTGCAAACATATGTTTATACACACACACACACACATAAAGATGAAGGGTGGCAGCAGGCGGTCTGTGTGATGCTGCAGCAGATCGCGGCCTCCTGCGCCTCTGCATGCAGCCCTGCGGTGAAGCTCTGGCTCTGCTCCACTTTTGGAGAAGCTCCACATGTGGTCAGCTGCATGGCAGCGCCCTCGCTTCACGCTCCCAATATGACTCCAGCATGGACTGGTGCCATCTCCAGATCACATAAAGAAATGAAGAGAAAACTGCTGCTTCTCCTAATGGACCAGGGCCGGCCAAAGCCTTTTAGAGGCCCTGAGCAGAGTTTAGTTGGGGGGCCCTCCAGAGCAACAAGTCAACACCAGATGCGAGGGTGCACCGACTAATCAGCCAGCTGATTTATTGGCCCCAATTTCCTTCATTTTGGGAGATCAGTGATCGACCAGCGGAGGGCAGAGTTCCCAAAAATTCTACTCAAGTAAAAGTAAAAAGTATTTGGTAAAAAGTTTACTCGAGTACTGAGTAACTGATCAAATCATCAATCATTTAATATGTAAAAATTACATAATCAGACAAACTAGAATATAAAGTCAAGTGGAAATGTTGGTATTTTAAGGACCAAAATGATAATTCATATAAGTTACAAAAACAACAAACTCAGGCAAAATAAAATGTTTCCAAATCAGTTTCTTTAAATAAAAAACTTCTGAAACCTTAACAGAAACTGCAGGTGTGTGTCTGAGTCTGGTGGATTTCTGGTTAAAACATGTTCAATCGGTCAGAAAACATGACGAACATGAAACAAATGCACAAGACGTTTCTCTCATATTGTAAGTGAAATAATCTGTTTTTTCATCAATATTGAGGAGTTATTGACTTAAAACGAGCTCCTATATCTTAATGAGAAGTTATTCTAAGTTACTTTTGTCTTATTTTAAGTCTCCTAAGATATTTACGCTACAAACTAGACCAAAAATACCTTCTTGTGAGTTTTTGCACTGTAAGCAGCTGCTTAGCTTGCATATACCTTGGGCCGGCCCTGATAGGAACTAAGACTCCAGTGATTTTTGAACTGAAGCTCTTCTGCTTTCAGGTTGTAGCAGCTTGTAGTTTTAGACGAAGAGCAAATTTGCAGATATTCTGAATTAAATATGATTGCTATAAAAACTTCCAGAGTCAGTTGAGAATCTGTGATGCGTGCCGGTGGAGGCTCCCGCCTCCCGGAGTTAATTCAGGAGCTGCAGAACCAAGCAGAGTCTGCTCGGTCGGACTTGCTGGGGAGTGCGTCTCTGCTCTCCAGCGCCTCTTTGAGCTCCTGGAGATAAAAGCAGCTGGCTCTACATCAAATCAATAAGCCCATCAATGGCAACATCTCCGGAAGATTAAAGAGAAACTCGGCGAGAGGCAGCGCTGCAGACGGGGTGCTAATACGCTACAAGACCCGGCCAATGGGACGGGATTTAATTGATGTGCAGAACAGAGATGGTGCTGTTGTAATGGGGTGGGTCAAGGTTCTGTTTGGTAACTTCTTATTATTCTTCCATTAGGAGGAGTGTTGTTTGTCTCTGTCTCTCATTTACATATATCAGTTATTTTTAATGGTTTCTTGACATTCAGTTCCTCCATATCTGTAGATTAATAATTATTTCTTTGTACCGTATTTTCCGCACTATAATACGCACCTAAAAACCTTCAATTTCCTCAAAAGCCGACAGTG
>NW_006800385.1:313699-334356 GCF_000485575.1 Poecilia formosa | reverse complement strand
ACTCTGCATGTCGTTGCTAGGTAACCAAAGAGTGAGTGAGTTAGTTACTCTGCATGTCGTTGCTAGGTAACCAAAGAGTGAGTGAGTTAGTTACTCTGCACGTTGTTGCTAGGTAACCAAAGAGTGAGTGAGTTAGTTACTCTGCATGTTGTTGCTAGGTAACCAAAGAGTGAGTGAGTTAGTTNGTTGCTAGGTAACCAAAGAGTGAGTGAGTTAGTTGGTGCCCCCCAGCCTTCTTAGCTGGCCATGAGGGTTGAGAGCCTTTCCTCTGCCTACATCCCCCAGAATGCCGTGCAGTTCTGGATCAGAGTTCAGTTCTGACACGACAAAATGTGGAAGAAAAGAGTTAGCAGCATTTTAACAAGGCACTTTATAAAGGGACATTAGGACCCAAATAAAGAATCTGCAGCTTTGTGTCAAAACGATTGGAACTGATAAGTTAAACCCAAAACCTAACAGAACTGATCAGAACCTCTGTCCAAAATAGAAAGTTGGGGAAACTCATGTTGCAGCCACTAATACGCTTTAGCCAGTATATGAAGAAAAAGCCCCTAAATGAGAGCAGCATGTGTGCAGGAATAAAGTGAGGGAATGTAAAACGTTCTCTGAAATATTCTTTCATAGTGAGGAGGAGACCGCAGGATGGAGCCGGCGCTGATCTGGGCCGTGTGGTTGTGGGCCCAAGTTTGTACGCTCTCTATCTGAAGCCACATCAGAGGCCCAGGCCATGTGTAATGTGATCTGGATGGGCAGAGGAGGGTCCCACACACACACACACACACACACACACACACACACAGCTGGACTCAAAGGGAACCGCCGCTGAGGTGCAGCGCCAGAGCGGCTGGTCAGCGATGGAAGACGCAGCCAAACAGTCATGGCTGCAGGAGGCTAGCTGTAACTAACTAGCTAACGTGACATTAGCTCTTTATTTTGACTAACTACACTTCATCCATCCATCCATCCAACCAAACGTCCATCCATCCAACCATCCAACCAAACACCCATCAAACATGTTTCAGTTCTTCTCTTTTTCTCTTCTGGTCTGCTGTTTCTTCTCATCTCTCTTTCATTTCTTTCATTGTTTTTCTTCCCCTCCAGTTTTATCTATTTTCTCTCTCTCTTTCTTTCTCTCTGCCTCTCTCTCTCTGCCTCCTCTCATCCCTCGCTCCTTTTTGTCTTCTTTCTGCTTATTCCAAGCCTTGAACAAACAAACAAGCAGCGGGTGGTTTGCCTCTCCTATATATAATTCAGTCCAGTCAAAAGTACAGTGAGGATGTTTGTCGAACATGAAGTGAATCTCTGATTCCTACTGGGAGATCTTTCTCAGACCAGCAGTTTTCCAACTGAAACTGGGAGATTAAAACCAGTCTTCTGTCGTCTTGTACTGGTTTGTGCTGGTGGGGTTTTAGCTCATAAGAGGTAAACTTAGGAAATCTCACCAAATGTTGCAAACTTTAGATCTTAAATCAGCTAAAGACCAACCTAAGAATATTTTTGAAGCGTGTACTGCTCTTTTTACATTTTAATTGTTTTGCACTTCAGGCCTCTTGTGACTGGCTTGAGGACACTGATGCAGCTGTGTAACAGTAACCGACTGCAGGCGTTATCCATCAGAGGAAAGCAGCCTAATCCCCTGAGAACCAGCCAAACCACTTGTGGTAACAACAACTTATGGTGATAAATGAGTGGCGAGGAAAACCCAAGCTGTGTTTCCAGGTGTTTGGATCAAACTCAGGTTTACAGTTTTGAAATCCATTCGATATTTTCTCCCTGAAACTGATGTTGACTTTACTTCACTTTCCTCAGGTCAGCTACAGCTCTGCGTCGCTGTTTTTCTTATTTCATGTCAGAAGGGACTGCATGTGAACAACTTGAACTGAAATGAAGTTAAAAAAAAAGATAAAAGACAAAAGGGGCAGATTTAAAACTTTTTTTTCAATATTTTACCTACAAATGTTCTAATAAATGACAAATAGAATTAGCACACATTAATCACATAAAGCTGGTTTAAAAAACAGGATTCTGTCACTTCACTGCAAAAACTCAAAATCTTACCAGGTATTTTTTGTTTAGTTTCTAGTGAAAATATCTTAGTACATCTGAAATAAGACAAAAATAACACAAAAGTAAGTTTTCAGCAAGACATAAGAGCTTGTTTTACATCAATACATTTCCATTGAACTTATAACCTGGAAAAACATGTTTTGTTATAAGTGAAATAATTTGCCAGTGGATTTAGAACTTTTTCATCAATATTAAGGAATCATTTTCTTAAACAGTCTCTTGTGTCCTGCTGGAAAGTTATTTATAAGTTAGTTTTGTCTTATTTCAGGTGAACTAAGATATTTGCTGTAGAAACTAGACAAAAACATACTTGGTAAGATTTTGTGTTTTTGCAGTAATGCGTGATATTCTTAGGATAAAAGTGATATATTTTCTAGTGAAAGCGTTGTGTATCCACACCATATTCCTAATTTTGTCTGCACGTTGTGCCGGGATGTGTTGAGATAAGAATGAGGTGGTTTTCGGAGCTGGCTTGTTTCCTTGCTGCTGCGCGGCGCATGTTGAGGGGACCGGCCCCCAGCAGGGGGCCTGACATGGGAAACGGCGGTAGAGAAGAGGTGGGGCTCTTCGCTCATCCCCAGAAATCACCAACGCCGCTGGGGCAAAAGGAATTAATCAGAGAGAATACATTACAACATGAAAGGAGGGAAGACTCCCATCCAGCCAGCCTTCACTTCATTCGTCTTTGTCTCACTTTTGTTTTGTCTTTGAAACTTAGTTAATCAACAGGGGCTTGTTAAAGTCACCTAAATAATAATCTAGGAAAGCAAAGAAATGATCAGAATATTGTGGCAAATTTCTGATCTCTGGATTTTGTAATGATTTCAGATACAAGTTTTAATCAATTTAGATCTCCTTTAAAGAATTATGACATCAGAAATCAGCTTTACAAGCAAGCTGTCACTATAAAACAAAGTTTAAAAGACAACATTTAAACTGTTAGCTTTGCTAAAACGTCTGTCTCTGTGACACAGACCATTAATATTTCCACATCCAGAAAGTTTCATGAGCTTTAACTCACAAAAGCACAAAAGTATAACCTCTTCAACTTTACTTTTATTAAATGAAACTCTTGCTCTCTCTCGCTTTCTTGCAGCCTGAATGAACTGCAGACATGCTGTGGAAAAGAGGTTTCTTATCTCCAAAATGTTCAACCTTCCTGTTATCTCCTGCAGGGTTTCTTGTTCTTCCTCTGACTTTAAAATATGCAGTAAAGATGCTTATTTAGGACTGGAAAACAAAAATCACAATGTTGTTTTTGCATTTAAATCCTCCGATTTATGTCTGCGCTCTTCAAGCAGGAGATGGTTTCCGAATCCTCTTCTGGTTGTCTTGAAAAAAGCAACCTGTAATCATGGCATGAATGAATCTGCTCTTTAGATTTATTGGCGTAGAAAAACACCTCGAGGCCTGTGAGCATGTCTTCGCTCTGAATTTGTCGCCTGTTTGTTTGGGTTTGCATTTTTGGGTTCTTCATTGTAAAAGTTGTGACTGCCGTGTTGTTAGACCCAAACCACATTCCCACAGCCAGAATGGAAGTGCCAAAAACTGAGCTTTTATGAAAAGGCCTCCAAAATAAAACTCCAGTCACAGAGTCCACTCATTGCAGCTGCAGAAGGAGATAAATGTAGCCGTCCGTTCATCCTTTGGTGAACCTTGTATGTGCTTTTAAAGCCATGCCACAGAATAGATATTAATTTTGTCCCCAGGTTCTTCCTCACCACCTGAAAGATTTTGCAGAAACCTTTTGTTTGGAGTCTCAGCTGCTACAAATGAAGCTTAATAATTAAACTGGACTTCAAAGTTTTGTGGTTTGTCAACTTTTTAAACACCTAAGCTTTAAAAATATCAATCCAAAACAAAAGGTAGTTTACAGAACAGCAAATATTCCTGGAAAATGTATTTTCTAGTTAATTCTCTCTTTGTAAGAGGGATGATTATTTGTTTGTTTATTCATTAATCTCCATTATATTCTTCCTGTGGTTTAGACCGAACATTACAATTAAATCGCTCTTTACACACATCATAAAACTGACTCTGTTATTCCTGAAGACACAAACAAAATTCAGATCAGCCGCTTCAACAGTTGTAACGACATACAAACATTACGACCAAATACATCACCACACAAACAGGTTCAGAAATATAAAAACAAACATTCAAATATAAATGTAGCCATTCAATATTAATTTAATTTAATTCAATATTCATTCATTCTCCGTTATAGATTTTTTAGGGTTGTTTAAAGAGTTTAAAGTTTGAAGCTAAAAAAGTTTTTTACTGATTTTTTTGTGTTTGTTTTCTTTGAAAAGGAAGTAAGGCATTGCACAAATTAAAATGTAAATTTGTGCAAAAATATCTTGCTTATCTTAAAGTGCAAATCCTTTCATATTTATCTTAGTGCCATAAAGAGTATGTTTGCATGCAGATGAAAACAGAATATTTCTGTTTGGGTTTTAAAGCCATTCAGCAGCAGCACCTGCCAGCCACTTCTTTTACACGGCCTTCAATACTTCCACAACGCCGACGCCCCGGGATCCCAGCATTTGATACAAACATCAAAGCAGCAGATCCGACTTCAGAAAGCGCCGTGCTCATGAAGTCAATGGCTGACCCGCGGGGCAGAGAGCATGCAAAATGGCTGAGCTTCCCATAACCTGTTGGTCTGCAACACGCCGGGCACGAGCACAGAAAACACAACAACACACACAGACCATTAGAGCTGGAAAACATGCGCTTCCTTTCCATGGTGAAGTCATTAAAACATATAAGTTTTACAACTCCAACTGCACAAAGCTGGACATTTCCCCCAAAAGGTACGCTTTTATTTCATGGCTCAATGTGAAATATCTAAAACACAAAATCTCACCTGGTGTTTTGTTTCTTTTCCAGAGAAAATGTCTTCGTTCGCTTTGAGATGAAACAAAACTAACTTAGAAATAACAATTCATCAGCTTACAGGAGCCTCGTGTCAATAATTCCTTAATACTGATGAAAAAGTTCCAGTTCCATGGAACATTGTTATAAGTGAAATAATCTCTGGGTTGCTAGGTAACGGGCGTGGCTTGGTTGGGGTTGCTAGGTAACGGGCTGGGGTTGCTAGGTAACAGCGCCAATCTGCCAGTGGTAATTAAACTTTCTCACCAATATTAAAGAGTTGTTGACTTAAAACACGCTCATGTATCTTGCTAAAAATTATTTTTAAGTTAGTTTTGTCTTTTTCCAAGTGTGTAGATATTTACTTCAGACACTAGATCAAAATTACTTTGTAAAATTTAGTTTTTTACCTGTAAAAAATAATGTGTATTTCTGTTTTTGAGCACAAATACACATTCATATTTTGTTTTTTGCTTTTTTTAGTGAAACTCCTCAGTTGAATCTTTCTTTAAAATGGACATGCTGTTGTTCCTTTTCACATGTTTTAAAATAGAGGTGCTACTGTCCAGGTTTCCATTGGTTGGAGCAAAGAGTTTAAATTACTAACAGAATACATCGTTGGCCATCTGAATTTACCACAGAAAAATCTTTTTAAATATTATAATTTATATGTTTCCACCTTTAGGAAATTTGATGCCGTATTCCAAGGAGCTGCTTAAACCTCATAAATATTGGTATAAACTATTACTTTTCATAATAAATGAACCATTAATGAACTTAAAGGTGCAGCTGCATTGCCAAGCTACAGGTTTATAAATATACATTATAAAAATACTGCTTAATGTATTAAGTTATTTAAAATCAAAGTCACTTTGACCTTTAGGTGAATCTTACTCTGATCCACCCATTAATTTAAGGATTAGAGTTTCTTCATAGGGCAATTTTGTTTTTAAATATTGAAAATATTTTGCTTCCTGTCATTTAAGAAGTGGCTAAAAATATTAAATGTCTAATTAAGATCTGTTTTGTTTCTGTTTTTAAGTCTATAAGGACGTTAATTTGCAAAGCCTGCTGCGTTAGTTGACAAAGTTGCAGAAGAAACTCACAGTAATTCAAGCTGTTTTTAAAAAAACAGACAACAAATAATGTCTAACATGTTTTATTCTTATCTTGATTTTATTATTTGGAAATTAGTTTCATTTATTTAAATTATTTGCTCAAACTTCCCCAGTAATCAGTGTTTTTAATTTTGTTAATTTGAAAGTGAGAGCGAGAGAAAAGGGGAGATAACAGGAAGGAAAACCCAAACTGGTTTAGTTGCATCTGTAAATCTACATTCATCTAAGAAGAGAGGGAAAAAGTACTTTCACTATGACCCGCCTGGCTGCCTTTAATGTGGTATTTGGTGGCGATATTTGTGTAATAAATACATACTGGCACACAGGAAGCGCGTCACTGCAGGGGTTTTTATTTTCTCGACCTGCGGCGGCATTTCCCATTTCGAGCTTCTGCTCTGGTACTTAAAGCTGAGCTGGCTAGTGAAAGCGGTGCTCAGCAGCCATGCAGGAAAGGTTTCACAATGAGTGAGCGACAGACATTTGCTCCGTCATCTCGTTAACGGGGGGAAGACGGGACCAGGCGGGATCGCGACCTTCCTGTTGCTCCCTCCGCCGTACAGTCGCAGGCAGGAGGCTCTGAAAAAGAAAAAGGTCACTTTGGGTTTTTTTTCTTTCTTCATCTTGATAATTGGATAAAAATTTGGTCCCCAACCGCAGCCCGCAGATAAATCAGGTCAGATAAACACAGTTATTGAAGTTTGACATTTTGCACTCGGGAGGAAAAAAAACTCCTGGTGTGAGAATAAATGCAAACTCTGACGCCTCTCTCTCCTTTGTGTCCGCCTAACAATGCACTTATCAAACCACTTGGTTTTTTTTCCTGCTCTGCTAACTTTCTCCCACAAAGAGACAAATATGGCTGCGGCCTCTATCTATTGTCTAGCAGACCAAACCCTGCAGGATTTATGTCCTGTGCGGTCGCCTCGTTTCCTGCCGACTCCATGTGTCAATATTTTTGTTGCCGGCGATTACCCGAGTGTCACAAACAAGTTGTTAATTGTGGAACGTTCTGGTGGAAATAAACAAGTACACCATTAATTAGCCGTCTTCAGGACCAATCATTAGAGGTCCCTTTCGCTGCCGCCGCAGTCTCTCAGAGAAAGTCTGTCTCCGTCGACTCATTAAGAGAGTGATAACTCATCTCTGAATGCCATGGCACTGCTCGGATTTGATGTTTTCATTTTTTCTGCAGCCGGTTGTGTCCATGAGTCGGAGCCAGCTGCAGAGTTTTCTCCTTGGCTCAGAGCTTTTCTCACGGCACCAGGCCTGATGAAATCGTTTCTGTAAATGGAGCAGATGCAGATGTCATTTTCTGACGCTGACGCCTAAAGGAAATTAGGTGAATAATGAATCTGAAGGATTTAAAGGGAGTAAAGTCCAAAATCTGGCGGGATGGGAGGCTAACGATCAGTAAAAACTAGATTATAATGTTTAATCTGTTATCAAACTGTATAGACAAAATAAGAAGCATTTTCAATTAGAAAACACTTTGCTCTGCTCAATTATTGAATAAATCGACAAATGATCTCAACGGGGCTGCACAGTGGTGCAGCTGGTAGAGCTGTTGCCCTGCAGCAAGAAGGTTCTGGGTTCGATTCCCTGCTCTTTCTGCATGGAGTCTCCATGTTCTCCCTGTGCATGGTGGGTTTTCTCCGGCTTCCTCCCACAGTCCAAAAACACGACTGTCAGGTTGATTGGTCTCTCCAAATTGTCCCTCGGTGTGAGTGTGTGTGCATGGCAGTGTGTCTCTGTGTTGCCCTGTGACAGACTGGCGACCTGTCCAGGTGACCCCACCTCTCTCCTGGAGAGGAACCAGCACCTCCTGACTCCACTAAGGGACAAAGGTGTTAGAAAATGGATGGATGATCTCAACGTAGAGATCTATTGATCAATAAATCAATAGATCAGTAGATCGCATCATAAATTAAAACAAATTCAGTGATTTCCATTTGCATCACTTATTGTTTCTCTCTTTCTACCACAAACTGGATGCTTTTGCAGACCTACAAAGAAAATAGTAAAACGAACAATAGATGGTTTAAACATTAATAATCGTGACAACGATAAATTAAACTCTGTATCTTGATAAGAAATTTATCACAATAAATGATAAATGATACAATAAATGTTCACCCTGAGTAGAGATATGAATTGTTTTTAATCTGTTCTTCAGGTGATTGGTGCGCTGATTTGCCGGCCAGTCGTTTTTGGAGATTGGTGATTGGCCGACACTTGCATGTGAAACCGATCTTATCTAAAATCAGCCGCTGTCCTCTTCTGCTCTGCAGTGGGAGGTTTGGCTGACAGATCGACCCACCAGCTCACGTCCAAACCACATTTCAGCCAAAAATAATTGGTATCGGCCAAAATCGGAATCACAGGTCAGGCTTTTTAAAGATTGGTGAACTGCAGTCGGCGCATCTCTGTATTCAACCATCAGATTTGTAAAAAAAACTGCTATTCCACCTGAATAAAACCGCTTTATATCTCTCTTTATCCCCTGATTAAGATGCTTTCTGAACGCTGTAGACGCAGTTTGAGGAGAAGAAGAAGCAGGAATGATCTGCAAACATGTCATTTCAGTAAAAACTGCTTGGTAACATGCAGAAATCCAGAAAGCTTCTCGTTTGGCAGCCGCGGTCACTGATTCACCATGGCCACGGCCCAGATGTTCCAGCTGTGTGGCGGACCAGCCTGTGTGTACTTGCATGGGCGGATCTTTGCATACATGCACTCATGCATGTATATGAGGATTTCTGTGTGTGTGTGTGTGTGTGTGTGTGTGTGTGTGTAATTGGGAGTAGTGGGCGGGCTTGTTGAGGCGGGGGCAGGAGAGTGGGGGTGTTTGCTCCTTTTTTTAAACATAGCTGCATTGTTATGGCTGCTGCAGCTTTGATGTTACCAAACCTCCAACTTAGAGGCTCTCATTTTCGGCTCCTGACTCTGGAAAAGGCAATGACTTCCAGATTGGGGGACCGAGTCACGGCTGGGGCGGGACGGGCTGTGGGGGGTCCCATGGACGGGCCAAAGACCTTCAATTTTAACAAAAAGAAATCATTTTTAGGCTTTAGACAAACTAACCACTGGACGTTTTATTTGACTTAGACCTGTCGTGATAACAAAGGTTCCTGGACGATAAATCGTCCCAGAAGTTAATAAACGATAATATTGTTGTTTTGAGACCATTTTCAACATATGTAATGGTAATAAAGCAAGAACACATTCTGAAATATCAATAAACTTTAAATTCTACTGAGAATGGAAGACATTTTAAACATCCAAAATAAACAAAACAAATAAGTTGAATTATTAAATCTCTGTAAACAAAATTATCCTTCATCAAAAGGTTTAGTTGAGACCAAAGCACCAAGCTGAAAATTTTTATCTTCCAGTTTTTGGTAGAAAAACAATAAATCATGCAAATAGAAATGATTGAGTTTGTAAATTTATCATGCGGTAAATTAATTTATTGCTTATTGCGACGTTTTTACTTTGACTTTATTGAACAAAATTATTATTTGAAGTAAAACCAAAGCAAACAGTAAAGTATATTTACATGTTCAAATGAACTTATTTTACATCTTTTACATCTCAGTTCTTATTTTCTTTCTTAGTATTTTCAGTTTGTTTATAACTAGCATGGTTCATTCATAACTTCATGCATTATGAGCAAACATACTTTTTACATGCTGCACTTCTTAAATCAATGCAGTGACATTTGACAATAATTAAAATAATAACAGTAATGATTTCTCATATTGACATGCAGTTATGAGCATCTTCATAAATGACGTTTTAAACTGTTTTATGTGAAGTTTAAAGTAGGAAGACGTTAGTTAAATATTTACATTTCTACCTGAAGAAAGCTGAAGAGATTTTCTTTTCTGAAAATTTGTTTTCATGTTTTCTTTCTCAGCAGAGCCAAAAATCAGTCATAAACGTTCATTAGTCATAAAGGACGTTTCAGGATTATTCTGCCAGGTCTTCATGCTTTCACTTTAAAAGCAACAACGCTCCTGATGGAAGAAGTTTGTTTACAAGTTCATCAAACATAAGTGGCGTCTAGGAGAGGATTTTCCAGGCGGTCATGGAAACACATGCTGTCATTTCCCTAATAAGCAGCTTCAGCCTCATTTACAGATCCTGCTTAATAATTTTCTTCCTTCTTTTGCTTTGTGTGTCTGGTTCAGTGTGTTTGTGCTTACTCTGTCATTGCAGGTGTGTGTGGGGGAATTTACCACACATGAGACACAAATGTGTTTTTTTCTTCACGCTTAAAGCCATAACCATCCGTAAAGATGGTTTTAACATAAAAGCATGAATTTATTTCAACTTTACTGTGAATTATTATTTACAAAAGATATGTCATATTTTTAAAAAATATAAACAATAATATTAATGTATCTTAAAATTAATTTAATTTATTTAAATTGTTGCAATTAATATTTTTATTGTTTTGTATCAAATCACTATAAATAAGATGATTAGGATTTTTTTCTAAGATGCTGTGTAATCAAATGTATATAAAAAATGTATTTAAGGCTCTGCTGCTGAACCCAGCTACACTTTTTTATCCACATTTATTCTTAATTAGAATAGAAATGTTAAAATAAATACAACAGATCCCTTCCTCTCTGCTGATTCCTGGACTTAATTATTTATATTTATTTTATTCTGTTTATTTTCTCATATTCCCAGAGCAAGAATACACACAATAAAAAAGGAAAAGAAAGAAAATTACACCTAAAATTAAATAAATACGTGGAAAAAAAACCTGTAAGAAATGATTATAAAGAATGGCTCTTCCCCACTGAGCTCCTCTAGACTAGTGGCAGCAGCAATTTATTTATGAATTTATTGCCTTATTTAACATGTTTGTTCCTGTTTAATACATTTGCTCGGCCAATCAAAATTAATTCAAATCATTTGGAGATTTAGCTGTTTTTTTCTTTAACATGTTTCACCTGGTAGGTTTTGAAAACTTTTTAAACGACTTTGATCCCCATCCAAAACGCATTTATTTATCTTTTTTTTAGAAAAGATGTCACAAAATCTCCTTTGGAGACGGATTTCCACAGAGAGTAAAGGTGAATCAGCCATTGTTTGCATCTTTTGTTATTTCTGCTTTGCCACAACCAGGATGACTGAAAGAAGCTGTAAATGAGTGTTTTTAATGTCGCGATCGACGTGAAATGTAAGATTAAAGACTCAAAAGCACTCTGAGGCAGGAGAGAGGATGCTTTAATTTCCTCTTCAAATATTGAAAGAGACTGATCTACTAAGAGTACCATTTGGAAACTAAAGAATACATTAAAGGCGTTTTATCAGCATAAGGTCCGCTAAATTAAAGTGTGCGCACGTTCGGAAACGAGCGACTGCCGCCGTTATTTTGCTTGCATGTCTTGAAAAAACGTGTGTGTGCGTTAGGGTCAAGGTGGAGGGCTGCGATTACAAACAAGTGATGTCTGAGATCCCATTAACTCCTGTATTCAGCCGCAGATTTCTGTTCAAATAGAGAGAAGATAAAAGGCAGAAACAATATCCTGATGAATCAAAGGCCTTTCAAGCTAAATGAGACTACAGAGACACGGAGGGACACATTTATGATTTTCTGACGCACTTTAAAAGGTGTTGATATCTAATTGTAATTTTTAAAGTAATCGCTTCTTTGAAGTAATTAAATCTTTGATGTAATCAACAAATGGGAGCCTTATTATTCAGCGCTGCTGCCGTTGGCGTCTGATCGGGACGTTCTTTGTCAGTTTGGTTGCTTGATGTTGGCAGAAACATCGTCCAGATTGTCCCACCAGCTCTACGGAGCGCCGTAAAGACGAAATGAGGGGAGACCCGCTGCAGAGCAAACAGAAATGAAAGCAGAACGAAGGAACGCAGAGCGTGTGAAGAAGGGCCTGTTGGACGCTCTGATCCGGTCTCACAGAGAACATCGTGACCTTAAGGTGTAAACAGCTGCAAGGTTAGCGCATTCATACCATTCATACACTGAAGATTTACAGAGAAATAAAAGAATAAATGTGAAGAAAATGACGCAAAGGACAAGAAATTGGGGAAATTAACTTAAATTAATCATCATGTTAAAAGCATTGTACATTTTTACATTTAAAACAGTCATGAAGTTTTCTGTCCTGATTTAAAGGAGTCAACAGTTTCTCTGATGCTGAACCCGGAGAGCTCAGCTGTTCTGATTTCAAACACGACCAACAAGTCTGAAATGTCTTCAGACTCAAGGTCATGCATCCACGTATTCTGGAAATGTCTTAAGATGCTATTTGGCTGATTAACCAAAATACTTTAAATTAGCTGTTAAAATCTAAATGTGAGTCCTTGAAGTTTTTATCTTTGGTTTTTAGCCTCATTGAGTCTCAAGCAGCAAGCAGTGCTGATAACTTGGATGGAGCTAATCAATAGAAACACAACAAAGTATTTGATTTAATTAGTGTTTGGTTTTACAAATGTTAATAAAACCAATCCATAGAGGGCGGCGGCCATGTTTACTAATGTAAACAGGGCGCTGCTGTGCTTCCTACGTTTGCTTTGGGCTTTGTAAAACGTTCTCGAACCTCCCAGCGGTCGGATTCACCTGGAAGTGACGTCACACTTCCAGGAACTTTGTAGTTGACAGCCATGTTGGTAGGCAGTTGCTATGACAACAATAAGCAAGCCAAAAGCTTAGAGCTACCTCTTGCCTCATTCCTAACTTATAAACAATATAAGTACATTACGACTTCTTGAGTACTCAAATCCACCTCTGTGCTAAATAAATATCGGTGCTTAGCTAACGTAGCTTTTATCTGCTAGCTAAGACGGACATGTAGCCTGTGTACATGTACTCACTCTGCCAGTCACCAGAACCTTGTTATTCACATGAAGAGCTCTTGCAACTCTTACGTTTAAGCATTGATTGTCTTGAGCTCCTCCATGCTGATCTTCATGAACTGAAAGCAGGAGATCAGAGGAAGCTTGTCCACACGTCCAACACGTTTTAGTCCCAACAGCAGCCATTTTGTTGACATTTGTCAAGAGTGTCCATATACTTTCTTTTTGTTGGTCTGGAAGTCGTGGTTCATCCATGCTTTGCGTTCGCCTACCAAGATGGCGCCGATTCCTTCCGGTTCAGACTTGTACAGGTATTATGAGCAAATCGAGCATCACGACCGTGTGAACAGAAGCGCTGATTTCACCCGAGTAACATGATGGACAGACGAACTCGGTCAGTCACTGTGATCATGTATAAAGTGGCGCATCATCAGCATAGATTATGTTAAAATATGTTGTAGTAATCCATAACCGGAGCAGGGCGATCGTAGAGATGTGGAATAAAATGGTTGTGAGAATTACGCCCTGAGGAACGCCACCAGCTTAGTACCAGATAATCAGGCCAACTTTTAAATTCTTTGGCATAAAGTTTTAGATGCAATGCTATTTTTAAATGTGACTTACTGTATGAAATGTAGCATTAAAGCAACTGTTTTCCTTATCAGAAACAAGAGAAAACTGCCTTTTCAAAGGGTTTAGGCTATATATGTTCTGGGAATTACTCATTACTGAGGAATCTGGTGAGTTCTCTGTTAAATAGGTGAAGTTTCAGACATTTGACTGGATTTCCTATTGATTTGTACCACAAGTTTTTGCCCTGGTGATTTATGTCAGCCTTGCAGGGTGGGTAATTCATCTGCTGTAAATTAAAGGGCTGCTGAACTAGTTCCTCATCTCTTTATGTGTGTGCGCCTGAAGATAGGTGTAAATTTTCACTCTTATCATCTGAGAAACTGCAGGTTTATGATTCATAGGGACTGCAAGTGTTATTCAGTGTGTGTGTGTGTGTGTGTGTGTGTGTGTCCCACGTGCATGTCAGCACTCGCCTATTGTACCAAAAGTAATTATGTGTAAGTTATGTGTGTAGTGGGGGGTTGAAAAAGGGGAATTTTTTTCTTAAACACAGAGGGGTTGATAATTACGGGTTAAATGAGTGAGCTCAGTCAGCCTCTGAGTGTGTGTGTGTGTTTTAAAAAAAGGAAGGCACAGCGAAAGCCACTTCAAGGCGGACTAATTACCCCGAGGAAGAGAGGAAACATAAATGGACGATTTTGTGGCTATAATGTTACAGCAAAACGTCTTGAGCGACCTCAGCACGTGAAGCGGAGCCACAGCAGATGTGTGTGCGACACGCGTTTGCATCCTTCCTGCAGCACATGCTGAGAATTCAAGAAATTCACGCACTTTCATATTCTGTGGTTGTGTCTCTGAATACTGATGCTGCTGCAGAGATATCTAATCTCCAAATCATGAGAGTTCATGTAAAGTTTTGTCAAGTCCTGCTTGTGCTTGATTTTAATGTCATGAAACATTTACCGTCACATTTACCGTCTGCTGATGCAAACTGTGCAGTTTTTGGGATTTTCCCTGCTAAATGTCAGTAATTCTGAAAAAAAACAACAAAAAAAAAACATTATTTCTTCTTCCCTGGATAGAATACTGTAATTAAATGCAAATAAAGTGTCAGGTGTTCTAACAAAAGAGTTGCTAACAGCTCCCAATGAGCAGCTAGCCACAGCTAACAGCAGTTAGAGGCGACGACAGAAAAGAGGGGGAGGAGCTAGTTACCGGTTGCTATGGTAACCACCAACCATCCTTAACCCGCCGATAAATGTCTGGAGAAACGGCTTCTTATTCGCCTGTCATGATAACAGAGTTTGCTGGACGATGAAGTAATTGCGATAAACGATAATATTTTTCTTTTGAGACCATTTTTAAGTAAAATAGACATTCTTAAAGATTAATCAACTTTAAATTATAGTTAATATTTAACACTGGAAAAGACATTTAAAATATCCAAAGTAAATAAACGAAACAACAGAAAATACAAATAAAATGAATTATGAAGTCTATGTAAACAAAAGCAGAGACTTTATCATCCAGTTTTTGGAAGAAAGTCAAAACGATAAATCGTGCAGATGGAAATTATTGAGTTTTACTTTATTCATCATGTGATTAATTGATTTATGGCTTATTGTGACAGGCCGAGCTGCAGCACAGAGTAGCAATGCAGCTTTAACCTGTCCTTCTGTTTTATTAATGAAGTCATAATCTCCCGTTTCGCCTTTTTACGGCGCAGAAAATCACACGTGTCGCGTTGTGTTTGTGATGAAGCAGCTCTTTTTGCCAGAATCTCTACATCTTCTCAAAACTCAAAGATTTCTTTTTCATGTCTTCAGGTCATTAAGAATGCAGCCCATCTTATCAAACCCCCGTACTACCTGCTGCTCCGTCTCACACACTTCTGCTGCCCGGCACAAGAGGCGGCACGTTTTGTTTTCACGTGCCTCAACATTAAACGCGGCTCGGCGGTTTGATCTCTCCAACCGCTCGTCGTGTGGCATACACATGAGGGTCCGTCTCTGTTTGCGAGTTTGGTCAGAGTAAGACTTTAAGATGCTGATGGATAGAGTGTGTGTGTGTGTGTTAATGTGCGGTGCAGTGTGTGGAAGCTCTGCCTTTAAGTGATAAGGTATTCACTTTGTAACTCCGCAGGAGGCCCAGCAGGTTGCACCAAGATCTGCCGCTCTGTAGGGCTGCTTAATGCAAATGGACCCACATCTGTCCATCTCCGATTATAGAAGACGTTTTCAGAGAAATGTTCATGTGGATCAGAAATCCTCGTCTTTTCCGAGCGTCACCTGGTTATTCACGCTGAAACATGCATGTTTATAACAATGACCCAAGCGTACAGACACACTCGCGCCGCTAAGTTGGCGTGTTTCTGAGCCTGAGCGGCCTGGACGCCTCCAACTCTGCAAACCGCTGCGACATATCGGATGTCGGCCACCATGCCGAGAGCATTAGCAGCAACCAGATTTCACATAACTTATTGAGAGCCATTTGTAAACAGAAACATGAAAGCAAACTAGCTCGCACGCAGCCTCACTTGATCATCAAAGGCTTATCGATCGGACGGTCCTCCTCCGCTCCGTTTCTCCTCCTCTTCCATGCTCCCCTGGAAACAAGCGAAAGCAAAGTACAGCCCATGTGGGTTTTTTCCAAAACATGTTTAAAATATCCAGGTTTTTCCTGTAGCATAAGTGTAGATGTGTGTGATTTCTGTCCTGTTGTTTAAAGTTAGAACTGCAGGTTTTGGTTGTTCTGTTGATTTTGTGGTTGTGAAACTGAGATTTAACCATTTCATGTCTGAAGCTTCTTGCATTCATTTCAAGGAAACGTTACAAGCACACGCGTAGCATCATGCTGATGAAATTACATTTCACTGTACATCATTTTGTCCTTTGATTTACCTGAAAGATTTTATCCACTTCAAAACACAGTTAAATTGTTCCTTAAGTGAAAAGTCTTTGTTTTTGTGATTGTAAGAACAACAGACCCATTTCATGTTATTGTTGACATCTGGAAATTTCACACAAAGCTGAGGGGCAAAAGGACGATTCTTTTCCTTTCCATCCATAAAACTGTTAACTAAATCAAACCTGGAGATGAAGCTGTTATTGATCCAGCGCAGTGCGCCACAGCAGAGGCAGAAAACTGTTGAAAAATAAGTCAAAATCACTTTTTTCTCGCTCTGTGTCGACTCGTTGCCATAACAACCAAAGAAAATGCAGATGTTTGTGTCAGGATTCAAAAAACACTGAAGCATTTCTCAGAGAACATTCAGTCATCGTCAGCGAGCCGCTCTGTGTGCGACGTCACGCTGCAGTATGGCTGAATATTCACAGATTTAATAATTATCATGATGATGATTTTACTGAAACAAACTTAATGTGTTGCTGTGTTTCTGCCAACAGTCCAACAAAGTGTCGGTGGTTCAGCAGTCCCACGGGATGCATCCGCTGACGTCCCTGCTGCCCTACAGCAACGAGCATTTCAGCCCCAGTCCACCGCACCTGCCCACAGACATGAGCCAGAAGACAGGTGGGAACACACACACTCACACACACAGACAGAGAGACACAGAGAGACACACACACACACTCACACACACAGACAGACACAGAGAGACACACACACACACTCACACACACAGACAGAGAGACAGACACAGAGAGACACAGGGAGACACACACAGACAGACACAGAGAGACACACACAGACAGACACACACACACACACTCACACACACAGACAGAGAGACACACACAGAGAGACACACTCACACACACTCACACACACAGACAGAGAGACACACACAGAGAAACACACTCACACACACAGACAGACACAGAGAGACACACACAGACAGAGAGACAGACACAGAGAGACACAGAGACACACACACACACACACACACACACACACACACACACACAGACAGACAGACACACACGTCTAAAAATAACATATTGATTGTCTCAATACACCTCTCTCTCTCTCACTCTCTTTCCCTCTCTCACACACTGTCTCTCTCTCTCCCTCTCTCACACACACACACACACACATACATGCAGTGTGTGAAGTGGCAGCACCGGCTCTAAGCCTGTGGCAATCCCACAGCGGCTCTGAAGTGGCCTGCTCCTCTGAAGGGACTGCCAACCACACACACACACACACACTCACACACACACACACTAAGATGGAAACAATTAGGGTGACAATCGCAGAAACCATCACAGCGGCTCACACACGGTTCTCCTTAGCAGCGCTGCGCTCAGGAAGACACAACCCGACATCCAATCACTGCTGGAGCTTCAGCCTGAACCGATGCTGTTTAATGGTTTTAATGTATTCACAACAATTTCTTTCAGATTTTTAGGTTCAATTTGACAGTTTTCCTGAAGTCAGTGTACACTGCAGAAACACAAAATCATTTTGGTTCAGTTCCAGGAGCAAATAATAATAATTGCTCATGTTTGGTGCTGAAAAGTTACCTGTAAGTTAGTGTTGTGTTATTTCAAGTGAACTAAGATATTTGATCTACAAACTAAACAAAAAATACCTGGTAAGACTTTGTTTTTACAGTGATGTGATGGAATCCTGCTGTTATAAATTGGCTTTATGTTGTTTAATGTTTGCTAACTCTATTTATTAGGACATTTGCTGGTAAATAACTACAACTGTATCCTAAGGTTTTGTGTTTTTGCAGTGCATCCTGTGAGGATTAACCTCCACAATCTGTTTCTCATCCAGATGTTCTAGTTTCTGTCACAAAGAACAGAATAAATCCAGTTCATACATCTACAAATGACTTCCTGCGATTGAGCAGGAAAAAGAAAGCCACGTTGGCACCGGAGCGACTGTTGGCCCATTTCCAGTGAAATGAAACTAAAACAACTTTTATGGCTGGTGTTTATTTGTTTCTGTGCTGCGGCTTGATAATGAACTGCTGATGGGAGTTTCTGATGACATTAACCTGACAGGCGCGTACGGACGGCCCAGACATGCACGTTGGCAGGAACGTTTTATGAAAATGGAAGAAAAACTTTTGGAGGATCAAGAAAAATACTGAACGTTTAGGAAAATGTGCGATACCAATATCAGAAATTTTACATTTTGAAAATAAATTATCTTAATAGAAACACGAAGTTAAAAAAAAATCTCCCTAAAATGTGTTTATATTTGTCTGTATAAAAAAAATTATTTTCCAAAACTGCAATGGAAACCACTTTTTTATATCATGAGTAAAAATATAATTTACATCACTTATTTTAGCTGCTTTCCTTATTTAATGGAAACAACGTTAGCAACATTTTCTGACATTAGCAGAATATTGATAAAGTTTGACAATATTAAATATATTCCATAATTTTGTTCACTGAATTAGATTTTTATTATCCAGGACAGTGAGAGTTGCAAAAGTAATCATTAAACATTTTTTATGTTACAATCAATAAGTAGTAAATAAATGTGAAGTGGATGGAAAACAAATTCTGCTGGATGATAAATTGCCACAAAATTACTTCAATAAACAATTATATTGTTGTTTTGAGACATTTTCTAGTAATATATTGTTATCGGCATGAAAATGCAAGTTCATCCTGTCAAAGATTAATAAACACTCTGTACTGCAACTGGACAATATTTTAAATATCCAAAATAAAACAAAAATAACTAATTAAACCTTAGATAAATGGATTATGAAGTTGCTCTAAACAAAAATAACTCTCAAAATATTAATTAATCATCAGAATGGAAATTATTAAGCTCATTTTAAGTTATTGTACAATTAATTGATTAATTGCTTTTTGCAACAGGCTTAATTGAAAATATACATAGGTTTTCCAAAGACATTTTTCCCATGTTATGTCATGATTTGCCGGTGCGGTGGTGAGAATGAACGCAGGTTGACCCAGGTGGAAGTGAAGGAAAGATTATTTAATGAAAGCAATGAGTACAGCTGAACAGAACGCTAGGTTCTCCCTGGCAGGTACTGAAACGAGAGCAAGGCCGGCTGTCCAGTTCGACTGAGCGTGACTAGACTTACGACAGCAATCATGAACCTAGACTAGGACCCGACAGCAGACAAGGACAACAGGTGGACCTGAACACACAGGGAGGGTAATCAGGGAACGAGACACAGCTGGGAAACAATCAAGGAGAAGAGACAGGAAACCACAGAGACTCACAGAGAACAGAACACAGAATCACATATCTAATAAACAGGAAAAACCCAAATCCTTACATGTTACATCAATATTAAGGGATTATTGACTTAAAATCTTATTTCCTGCTGAAAAGTTGCTTGTCAGTTAGTTTTGTCTTATTTCTACTGATATATTTAGAATCAAACTAAAAACACCTGGTAAGATTTTGTTTTTCAGTGCACACTTCAGTTGTATTTATTTAAATCTGTGAATCATTTTACCTCCATTTCACACTTTTTATCGTACGTGAAGAAGCAACAACAGCAGCTCTCTGAAGTGGACCCGGTTCCAGAAGAATGGCAGCTTTGTCCTGCGCTGTTCGGTTTTAATCTTCCGCCTTCTCCGGCTGGAAATCCCCGTTTTCCCACAAACACTCGCTCCGTGTCTGGTCTAGACTCTGTGTGTGTGTGTGTGTGTGTGTGTGTGTGTGTGTGTGTGTGTGTTCATAACTGATGGTGGATCTGTGACTCAGCTCTTAATGACAGACTGAGACACCTGCTTCTACCTCACACATCCACCAACACCTGGCCGTCCCGCCGCTGCCGCTCCACGTTTTGCGCTCACCTTACCTCATACCTGTCAGCTGATCGCCTCACCTGTGAGGTCATTTCTTCCAACACTCCTTTACCTTTCTACCTGAGCCCAGCCAGGATTGAAACCCGGGAGAAGGATGACTTGATTTGGGATAATTAAAGGTTCACTACTGTTCTTCCATGAACAAGCCATAGCAGGGTGTCTAAAGTGTGGCCCGGGGGCCGTTTGCAGCCCTTGGTGCGATTTTGGGCGGCCCTTGTTCACAATTTAAGACCGGCTTAAATTTGGTTTGCCAGGCAGTTGTTGCAGATTCAGATTTAAAAGCAAAGTTGAGCAATTTTCAAAGAGTTTAACGTTAGCTACCTTTAGTTGGGCTGCGATTCTGGACCATTTTTATTTTATAACAGAATATTTTTCATTCCTGCTGCTCCTAACATGGTTTAATTGAACCTGGTTT
>NW_006800385.1:312327-313056 GCF_000485575.1 Poecilia formosa | reverse complement strand
CAGAAATCTGATTGATTAGTTTACAGATAAATGCAAAAATATGCCATTCATTTTCTAACTTGGCGTAGTAGATAGCATTTGAAACTGATAGCTAACATGCTAGTGTTATTGTTTTAGCAAATGTCAGCATTTTACCTATTGATTGCATGCTAGCAGCTGTTAGCATAACACAATGTTAGCTACCTTTAGTTGGGCTGCGATTCTGGACCATTTTTATTTTATAACAGAATATTTTTCATTCCTGCTGCTCATAGCATGTTTTAATAAAACATGTTTTAATAAATCAGTCATGATGTGCTTGAGCCACATGATGATGATGATGATGTGATGTTGGCTTTTCTCTCTTCTCTGCATCTTGTGGCCAGTAAATGTTCCTGTGACAGATTTGTTTATGAATTCCTCTGAAAGTCACCAGTTTTTTTCTGTCTTAACTTCCTTTATTGTTCGTTAAGATCTCGTCTTATTCTCCGTGTGCAGCTTACTTCCTGTGCTATTTCCATTTCCACCCACTGTCTGTTTTCAACCATGCCTCATTTGTCTCCCTTTGTGACATTTTTACCGAACCACTTCACACTTTTCCCATCGACTCCCCCTATCGAGGCATCACAGCATCTTACTGTTTATTAGCGACATCAGAATGTCTTCACCTTAAATTATCTATTAAAAATCTGTGGTAATGCCTCTGTGATTACAAGCAAATTTTGTAATTACAATTATTGTTTCTTTATA
>NW_006800385.1:307838-311939 GCF_000485575.1 Poecilia formosa | reverse complement strand
ACGTAAATAATGAGTTTCAGTGTATCAAAAATTCATGTGTCCATGGAGATATTTATTACTGATTTATCATCCAGCCCCAGAAGGCGCCAAGTCAGGAGCTAACTTTGGAAAATGGACGTCTTCTATCATGTAAACTATCTATTGTTGTGTAGAAAATCTTGCTGCCACTCGATTAAAATATTTAATCAGATGATTTTACACTCTAGCGCTGTGATTTATCACCATGTCTGACATCTGTCAGAGTTGGTGTTTAGGTCGACTTTTTAAATTGAACTGAAACTCTGAATTCTGCAGCACATCTACATGTTACGGTTGTCAAAGTCAAGCTAGCATAACTGAGCTGCTTTTCTCTGCCTCGCTGTTTCTTTTTCAGTTAAAACTTTTCCTGACCTGGTTATCTAGTTGTGTTGGTAATTGACATGGCGCCGGCTCCGCCCCATGCTGACCTGGAGCGATCCTCCCACACTGACCGATCGGCGGACGCGCCCTTATCCACAGGGCCTGACCTCCGACAGTACTGACGGTGTTTATCATAGAAAACACGCTGCAGAGAGATTTTGAGGAAAATAATAGATAATCACAGTCCCAGCTGTCAGTGGGGAACATGCAATCCCGACAGCCGTTACCCAGAACGTGTAGAGGGAAGAAAGTGATTGATTACATTTCCAAAATCAAAAAGGAGTCTGAGTAACGCAAGAACTGGATCATGGCCCAGCCCACGTCCAGATGAATGAAACTGATGGAGGGAAACTACCAAGTCATTCAGCAGGAAGGTAGTAAACATCCCATTTTTTTATCCGTGTTGATGCAACGGCAGCTCCATGGCAGCGTTAAAACTTAAACTACAGTAACTCCTGTATTGGCATTTAAACACATTTCATTACTACTGTTTATTTCTAAGCATTTTCCTGAAGGCAGATCTTCACAAGCCGGTTTTATTTTCTCACCCATTTTGTACCTGAAAAGTGCGTCCCACCGCGTTCACACTCACATCCAACCAGACTTTGTCCCTCATCATTTTTCCTCTTGGGTTTTATCGTTGATTTCTCCGTTATTTCCGCTAATAACCTGACAGACCTGACCTAGGACTAGTTAGAGAACTTTTTTACCCGCCGTCTTTGCCTCAGTGTTGGTTTATAAGGAAGAAATGACTGAAAAAATGTCTGGGGTAACACATTGAGGTCCATTAATCTGCCTTTATAGCTGCTTGTTTGTCGGGCCGGTGTCACGTCAGTTAGGAGCAGAGCACTGCGTCTGTTTTTGTTTTGGATATCAACATAGCAAGAGTTGGCTTGTTATGTTGATATCTAGGCAGCTAAAGCCAATGCTAGCCATCGTTAGCAGCAGCTCTTTGGGCTGTCTCGCTGTAGGAACGGCTGGAATGCAGTCGCATGCTGTTATTTCCTTTAAGTTAATTTATAGAAATCATGATTTTGTGCATAAAGTTTATGTGTTGACTCTAATAAAGTTGCTGTTTCAGGTTCTGTGAAATTTTCCTCACCTCACTGCAGAGTTCATGCTGATCTCCAGTCAGGTTGCTTTTGACACCATTTGACCCAGCTGGTCCTTTCTGCAGCCAAGCATGAACGCCACGCGTGATTCAAAGCGCTAACATCTTCTCACTCGATCATGCAGCATCACTTTGTGCCGATGTTTGGTTATGACTGTCGGCCGGACAACAAATTAGAAAATACAGAGTGAAAAAGCAGAAGTGAAACACGTCTGCGTTTGCTGTGGAGACCTGAATGTGCTAGCAAAAGTGTGAACAACTTTAGCAGACTGCAGGTGCATTTGGGGGTATTTTCAGATTCACTCATTTCTGTAATTTGTTATGAAAATCAAAGAAAGGACCACAGGTGACAATCCGGTTCAACTAAAAACTAAACAACAAAACCTCACTTTTCTCTATAAACAATCTGTTTATGAATGTGCATTAACGCAAAATGTTTCGTTTTTGGTCACTTTTAGCAAGTGTCAAGGCTGCTATTGTCACTGTTGTTGGTGCCCCTTTTCCCACATACAGGTTTTCCTTCCACTCAACTTTCCAAACAATATGTTTAGTCACAGCACTTTGTGAACAGCTGGCTTCATTTCCAATGATTCTGTGACTCACCGTTCTTATTGCGGGTTTCTGTCGCTGTCTGCTGGACAGCTGACATGTCAGCAGTTTGTCCAGACACTTAATATTAAATGTGACTAAATTAATTGTAGGTTTTATCGAAATAATCAGAAATAAAAGCTTGAAAAATATATATACTTAGTATGACTTTTACATTTATTGAAATTTTACTTAAATTTTAAAAAACTAGAATTTTAAAGATTATTTTTAAACCGTTATTTTATTTAATAAATAGAAAATGTACCATACTTCTGAGAACATTTTCTCGTATTTTTGTCTTATAAGAAACACTGACCAAATAAATGAGCCAAGGAATATCAAGTACACAATACATATAAAAATAGGGTTGAAATGATTAATCACGATTAATTGATTATTGAAATAATCGTCAACTAATTTGGTAATCGATTAACAACTAATTGGAGTATCCAGATTCAAAAATGCTGTTTACTGGGAAAAGGCAACATATTTCGGTCAATAATTAATCACAAGCTGCACAAAAAATAAACATTTTGCATCTAAAATGAAAAAAATGTTTGCAAATATGTTTTAGCTAAAACTCTTTAAGTGGCATTTTTAGCATCACCTGTTTCAGATGTACTAAAGGAATGTTATTGCAATTTAAGCAATAAAATAATGAATAAAGTTTATTTGAATATTTTAATGTATTCTTCATATTGTATGAAAAGCATTAATGTGCCAATTTTTATCCGATTCAATTAATCGTTAAATATATAACAAGTAAGCTAAACATTCAAACAGGATCCCTGTGTGTTTACTTTTACTTTTCAAATTAAAAGCAGGAGTGGGATTCATTTCACGTGAAAACAAAAAAAGTGAGAAGTGAAACTGCCGATTATAAATGAAAACAGATGAAAAGTTTGTTTTCAGCTCTACACTGTAAAACACTTTTATTATTACTGTGAGTTTCGCTCTTTGCTCTCAGTAAAAGTAACTTTTTTCTACACTTGAGTCGGTCCCGCCTTACAGTAAGAGAGCAGCGCCGCGTTCCTCCTGGTGTCTCCTGCATGTGACGAGTCATTTAAAGGCGCAGACGCTGCAGCGCTTTCACTCTCAGCGGTTAGAACCACCGCAGCGCATTATCGGCACTGCGATACTATTTTCAGCTCCTCTCGTTTTAACACGCACGCGTTCTGATGGCGGCCCGGTTTGACTCAAAACAGCCACCTTTGATCTGGTTCCCCAGACGCCGACACGAGGCCGTGAGATAGTTGCAGTTGTTTGGGTACTAGATCGCATATTTAAAAAAAGGGGCATTCCAAAGAAAACTGCCCCATTACTGCTGCTAATTTCCCCCTGCAGGTTTCCCAACAGCAGCCGGTGACAACGAGGGACAAACGTGACTTACAGAAACCGGCCTGACGTTTCCGCCGGCGAAATTCAACTTTGGGATTTCGGTTTTGATGCTGTCGAGCGAGATACTCATTTAAAGTTCATCACCTCAATATCTGGATAACTTCCAGTGATGCATGACAACCAGAGGAGGCCAAGTGTCCACCTGCTGCAACATCTACTTACTCAAGTGAAAGTAAAAAGTGTCCGTCCAGAAATCACTCAAAAACAAGCAGAAAGTTAAATTATCAATCATTTAATATTTAAAAATTACATCATCAGACGGACCAAAATATACATTTAAATGGACATTTTGATATTTTAATTCATATAAGTAACAAATCAGTTGGATCTGGAAAAAATCCAACTGATTCTGGTGAGTTTCTGGTTAAAACATGTTTGATTTTCATTAAGTGGGAAGAAAATCCAGAAATTTTACTGAAATAAGAGCAAAAATACTTCAGGATAAAATTAATCAAGTAAACATAAAAATTCAGCATAGTAAAATACATTTTTTCAAAAAAGTTAAATGTAACTAATTACTACCCAAGTCTCATCACAACACTGCAAAAACACAAAATCTTACCAAATAATTTGGTTCTAGTTTCTAAAGGCAATAAGATAAAACT
>NW_006800385.1:294251-307394 GCF_000485575.1 Poecilia formosa | reverse complement strand
TGTATGATATTACAATTATTCTTTCATTATTACAACTTTATTCACATTATTACAACTTTATTCACATTATTACAACTTTATTCACATTATTACAACTTTATTCACATTATTACAACTTTATTCACATTATTAAAACTTTATTCACATTATTAAAACTTTATTCACATTATTACAACTTTATTCACGTTATTACAACTTTATTCTCATATTACTGACTTTTTTCATGCAATATTTCGGCTTTGCTGTGGTATTTTCTTCTTAGTGTTGCTCCATTGTCGTATTTGGGTTGGTCAGAGACCAAAAAGCCGAGTTTTTGTGTCCAGACAAACTAAATTAGCAAGAAATGTTTGATGAAGTGGAGGTGAGGCAGAGCAGAGGTTAGCTTAATGTAAGGGGAAGATAATGAAGAAGATGAGAGAGGAACCAAACGAGCCGTGGTCTGTAATGAAGGAGGAGAGGTCAAAGGTAAAAGAGGGGTGATGCTGGGCGATCGGGGGGATTAATGGCGGACTGATCGGAGCGGTGAGACGGGTCGGGTCGGCTGACTCAGTCACATTCCTGTCATGCAGATTTATAGCAGCTCGGGGTCCTGGGACAGGCCCGGAGCCGCGGCCAAATTACAGTCATCTGCAGCATTCCTCTGCTGCAAACACAGGTTAGCAGCACGGCCGCGCTAAGTGCTAGGTGCCGCCTGTTGACAAATGACTTCCTTTGAAGGGCACAAAGACGGAGGGAGACGCTCGGAGAGAGGCGGCCTGTTTACCGAGCGAGGGCACAGAGTCGCTCAGTCTGCGTTTTCTTTTGTTGGCGCGCAGCTCTGCCATAACTACAGATGAAGACTCGGTGTTTGTATGCATGTTTGGGTGTGTTTGTACAACGTGGGCACCAACACCGCAGCTCCCAGCGGAGGGTTCCCCCCCACATGCACCCGGACACACAGAGCGACGCATCGTGACCTTGGATTGGAAGGTCATTCATGGATGACCTGTCATGCTTAGCATCGGCCTGCAGTCTACACAAAACATGTTCATTACAGTTTATTGGACAAAATCATCCGTAGGGGATGAGGTTTGCTCAGTTCTGCCGATTCAGACTGAGCTGTTCTAGGAATGTTTGAAAAGCATTAGAAGAGCCTCCTGCACAACCAACCAGAATTCAGCAAGTGGTTTCTGGATGGCAAATCAACAACAAAACACTGCAGAAACACAACATTTGACCAGGTATTTTTTTTTAATCTTAATACACTTTTAAGTGTATTAAGTGTATTAAGGCTTAAAATTAACTTTTCAGTGAGATTTGGGAGTTTCATTTCTAGCTCTGGTTCAATTAGCAAAGTTTTTCACTTACAACAAAACATTTCCCCCATGTTACAAGTGAAATAATCCACCAGGTGAACTAGAACCTTTTCATGAGTATTCAGGAATTCTTTACTTAAAACAAGCTCAAATATCTTTTGTCTTATTTCAAGTTTACAAAGATATTTGCTCTAAAAACTATACAAAAACTTGGTAAGATTTTGTGTTTTTGCAGTGCGTTCATCAACAAAATCATTCTTGGATATTTCAATCTGCTCTGTTCATCTAAAAATGTTTGAAAAGTATTAGTAGAGCCTCCTGCACAACCAATAAGAATTCAGCATGTTATTATACTCATGCTGGCAAATCACTTGTGTTTTCCAGCAGCCATTGTACAGAGCATACAGCGGTACAACCAGGTGACCAAACGTCCTGGAGCTCAGCTTGGGTTGCTAGGTAACAGGCAGAACTCAGCTTTAGTTGCTAGGTAACGGGGCTGGGGCTGTTTGCCAAAACACGGTTTGGTCGTTTTTAGAAGCAGTTGAGGTCGAGATGGAAGTATAAAACATTCAAAATGTGAATTTTTCATAACAGATCTCCTTTAATGGAGCTGGTTGAGTCGTTTACGCTGTTTTATGACGGCCTCAGTGACTCTGTGTGACGGATTTGTGCTTTTCCTCTAGGTGTTCACAGGCACCAATCCCAGGACCTCTCAGGGTACTACTCCCTTCCTCCAGGTGGCGTTGGCCAGATCACTCCCTCCATGAGCTGGTGAGCTGCACACATTTGTTTAATAACTCGTTCCATGTTTAAATAAAAATGCCAAAAAACTTTTCTCAGGTTTATTTGGCAGAAATGTGCAGATTTCCTCTGTTTTTTCTGAGGTTTCTGGTAACATAAGCCAGTAAACAATGGGATGAAATGAAACTTTTAGAAATTTTTCTGCGGTTAGGAATGTTTTTTTAAAAGAACAAACAGTAGACGTGGTTGCAGTGGATGACAGTCCACATCCTGACGACAGACAACATAAATGAAAACAGAAATCACATGACGTCTTTCAGCCCTCAGGAATTAACTTGCTGAAAAGCAAATAAAGCAGCAACCTTTATTGTAAAAATGTTTATTTTCTATTCGTTTAAGGTGAAAAGATTGTAAAAGTTAACAGACTAGCATGAAGAATTTACATTTTTGGGTCAAGATCAACAATCTGAAAATGTACATTTTATCCCTTAGAACCGGTATTATTTTATAAGTTTTCTCCATTTCCACATTATCTGTTTATTTTATTAGATATAAAACTAGTTTACCCTTTAAGTTGAAGATCTGTTTTATCCCTGACAAACTATTCTTCAGATTGATCAGTATTTATTTTCACTTCCTGTTTTTATTCAAGTGTCAGGTCTAAAAAGGACATAAAAGAAACAGATTAAATAATGTTACACAGTTAATGTGCATGTATGTAGTTTTGTTTCAACAAAGATAATAGTAATGTCAGGCTTTTTAAAGATCAGCAAGAAAACTGCAATCAGTTTGCTTCTGTCCAGAACATCTGTGATAGATAAAAATAACGAGTTCGGCCAGTCATTATTTACACAAACATCCCTAACAGTCCAGACATTTAAAACCTGTAATTCAGACCATAAATTTATCATAAACCATCTAACTTGTTTGTTTTCTTCCTGCTGTTTTTCTTTATTTGCATTTTAATAAATGAAACCTGTTCAGTTCTGCACAAGTAAATGTACAAAGACAATATATAAAATGATTTTTTTTGGTGATTTTGCCCAAATGAAATCTTGGAATGGAGCAGAAATAGACTCAGTTTTAACCAAGTTGGGTTTTTTACCCAATTTGTGAATTTTCCATCCTTCTCTAGCTGCGTTTGATTTCCAGCAAAATGGAAACTTTAAACCAAAATGTCTTTTTTTCTTTCTGTTGTTGCATTTTCCTGAAACTGCTCAGAAAGAAGCTGAAAACAGACACATCTGCTCCATGTTTTCTCATTTTAATGTCACGCAGCGTGATTGTGGATCTATAATGTCAGGCTGCCACAGAGTTATGGATCAACACAAATCCGTTTAGAGCAAACCTCCAGAATCCAAAATCCTCTCTGGAATAGTTTAAGTCTTACATCAAATGTCAAGAAGATTTAAGAAGAAAGTTGTTTTTCATTTTAAATGTGTGATTACATGTGTGTTTATTGTGTTTCTGAAAGTCAATATTTGTCCCCAAACATTCCTACAAGCATTTATCTCCTTCAGAGAAAGAACGCTTCACTGTGGATTTGTCATGAGTGTTATTAGCAGATAATCTCCTTTACTCCAGATTATCTGCTTGTTTTAGGTCCTTGTAGTGTAGATCTTTTGTTGAAGGAGGAGGAGAGCTTAAATGTCATTTTTCTGTGGTGTTGACGATCAGTCTGGGACTTCAGAGGAAACCCGATCGCCTGCTGGCCTATTGCTTCTGTTCATCTCACACCGTGAAGATTTGTTGTTTGTTTTCATCCGTTTTTCCAGAATGCAGCTTTATGCTTGAACACAAAAGTTTGATGTAGTATAACTGGAACTGAAAGCTAAATTTGAACTGAAATCCCAGGAAATTCAAAGATCTGCAGCAGGCTCGTTTGCATAAAATACCAAGCATCAGCTGCAAAAGTCTTCATACCTGTTAAATATGTTTATATTTTTTCACCTTCCAAATTTATCACTTTCAAATTTTGTGGCTGTGAAAATGATAGAAATAATGATAAAAAATTACTTACTACATATCATCTAACTGTGACTGCATGCAGCATTCATTGCGCCACAAACAAATAATTCTCTTGAGAAACTTATTTAAAAAGTGTGAATTATATCACTGCATTGCACACAGTAACTACATTTGATCATATTTTCAAACTTTTATTTATTGATCTTCTTGTGGAACAAACAGTTTAAATCGGAAAGGTAGTAAAAATATATTTAAAAAACTGTTATTTATGAAAAGAACAAAACTTTTTTAATAGGAAATGTTTGTGATAAATGCTCAGCTCTACAAACACAAACTTCATTGTGTTTTTATGTGATAGAAATAAAAACAATTCAGACTCTTTTATTTTGATCCTTCTAAAATAAAATCTGGTTAATTCAGAAGGTTCATATTTAATAGAGTTTATCTGAGTTTAATTCATCTGTCTGTGAAGAACTGAGAGGTTTGTTAGTGAACAAGCAGACAGATCAGGAAGGTTCACACTGTAAAAAAACTTTAATCTTACCAGGTAGTTTTTGTTTAGTTTCTAGAGCAAAATGTTAGTCCACTTGAAATAAGAAACAGCTAACTAGAAGGTAATTTTTCAGCATGATATATGAGCTTGTTTCACTCATTATCAATTGAAAACCTACCAAAATGGCCGCCCACTTTAAACGTTGGGGTGGGAAATCTCAGGCAAGAGGTCTCTGGTCACAACCTGGTAGAGAAAAGCCAAAATTTAAACAATTCAGTTTGAAACCAGAAGACAAACAGATGAATGCAGACATGAACTTATCCTGATCTTCTAAAGGTTTAAAAACAGGTACAAACTTCATGTCACGCACAAACATGATCTACAAAAACAGGATTTCATAGCAAAATGAGGAGAATAAATGCATCGTTTCTGCCTTCATGAATATGTAAAACAAATGCCGATCATTAGGAACCACAAAATGCTGAGAGGAGGTCAAGCAAATGCAACGTGATTTACTAAACCTGAACCAGATTGTTAAATCATTTGAAGAATATGAAATCAAAATAATCAAAGATGAATTAGAAATATCCTCCAGCAATGCAGATTTTGAGCTGCAGGATTACCAGATAATTCACCGTCACTTTATTTGAGCAGACAAATGGTGGGTCTCGACCTCCCACTGTGATCACAATGCATTGGACAGATTAATTACTGCTGACATCCAATTAGTTCAAAAACATCACGACTAAATCTAAATATTACTTAATAAAAATGAACAGACCAGAAAACCTTCATGGTGGTGGCAGAGTCATGCTGTGGGAATGCTTTTTGTTTATTCTTACTTCCGCTTTGTTTTAGTTTATCAAACAAAATCCTGTTGAAATACATTAAAGTGTGACAAAATGCATAAAAGTTCAAAGGGTCCTGACTAACCGCGATTATTCCCAACATTTACTGGAATATTTTATAAACATTTTCAGTTGACAAAGCTGCAAATCCTTGTTAAAATATTGGTTATTAAAGCCGTTTTCTGACCTGAGGAGATGAAAAGTGGAAGAGTCTGATGATGGTGATGCTGATGATGAGGTTTAGATAATGGATGTGGACTGAAGAAGGGATCAGTCAGCTGCAGAGGGGAAGATCTCAGGAGATTGCTGTTTTCTCCATATCAAAGCCCGTCTCCACCTCCCACTGTGATCACGATACAGCTTCTTCTACGTCACAGCTGTCAACAGATCCACTCTGCTTTTACAGAAATATGTTTTAATTCAAGTATGAAATCTAATGTAAGACTTTTTACCAGGACATCCAGACAAAAACAGCTGTTCAACTATAATTAGAAAATTACCCAAGTTTACAAATTCAAATGTTCGTATAATGGAAAATGTTTGATGCAAAGAAAATATTAATTTTTTGTATTTTTTTATTATTTGGTTTTATGGTAAACAGGAAGGAGTGACTTTTCCTCAAAAGCAGACTTTATTGCTTTTAATTAATTTATTAAGCAGGATAAATATATGAAGTGACAAATATCCTGTTTTATAGCTGAGACTTTATTCTCCAATTTGATCTTAAATGGTTTTAGAAACTATATATTTTTGAGCCCGCACCTAATTCAAAAAGTTTGGACACCCAAACAGCTAAGACCGTCTTTTAGCGGTGTAGTTTGGCCGCCATCCAGCAGAGGGCGCCGCCGGTCATACACGGAGCCGGTTATACAGAAACAAAGATGGTGGTATCATTGAACGGTACAGAGAAGTGATCCAAACACAGTCCAGTTTGGAATGAAAAATGTTCTTATGCGGTTCTGTTTAGAAATATAAACACTCGATAAATTTCTTAAGTTATCAACTTGATATCGCTCATTCAGCCGTTTTTAATGGCGGAACAGCGTCAACTTTATCAGCTAAAAATTACTGATGTGCTACGAGAGCTTTGATGTGACTAAAGCGAAGGGCACAATGCAGAACAATTATAACGTGGCGGGTTTCCGTGACAGTTTCCTAAAAGCTTCTTGTGGGTAAAGAATCCAGTGAGTTTAAATGGGCTCAAACTTTAAGCTGTGAAGCTAAACGCAGCGCCTGCTGCCGTCTCTCCCTGTGCTGTGCCGCGGCAGGCAGAGCCAGCCGGTCTACCCGGCCTTGTCCCCTTGTGGATTCAGGCAGCCCTACTCCTCCAGTCTCCCCAGCGCATCGTCCTACTCCAGGTACCGCATCCTGCCGGCTGGACCGGCCCAGCGGCCGCGCAACAGCAGGCTCCTGTTTACAGCACATCACCAAAAACTAAACCAAACGCCTCCGAGCAGGACGGATCAGAATTTCATCAGGACGGCTTCTGTCATCGGTGTGCTGTAAACGGGTCGAGCCCCGTCAAACCGAGCCAAGCCACGCTAATCGCTGCTCAACTTCATGAAAATTTGAAAGAAACCCGCTGTTTTGCTGCTTCTAAGCTCTGTGCACTGCAAAAACACAAAATATTACCAACTTTTTCTGGTCTAAGTTCTGGTGAAAATATCTTGGTACACTTGAAGTAAAACAAAACAAGTAACTTTACAGTTTTAACTCCTCAATATTGAGGCAAAACTTCTAGTTCCATTGGCAGATTATTTCTTATTATAAGTGAAATAATATAACCAAGCTAGAACTTTTTCATCAATATTTAGGAATTATTTACTTAAAACAAGTGTATCTTGCTGCAAAGTTACTTAGTTTTGTCTTGTTTCAAATGTGATAAGACATTTGCACTGGAAATTAGACCAAAAATACTTAAGATTTGTGTTTTTGCAGTGTGTTTTTATTTGTGTCTGTTGCTCTACATACACATTTAACATGCTTTAGGTTAAAATTTTGCACAAACCTGGTCCGATATCTCTGCGTAGTCATCCAGAATATGAAGATGCTTTATTTTTTTAATAGTGTTTGTTTTTAGAAATGCAAAAGATAAATAGTTTTAAAGCTCATATAACAGCATTATAAACTGCTTTGTTCATAATACCCTTGGTCAAATATTTCTGTTTCCAAACACCATAAGGACTAAAACCAACAACACGCTCATTGTTCTCAAGCTGCTTAACGCCGTTTAGATGTTTCCTCTTTCTTTGTTGTTTTAAGACAACAGCAGCTGCTTCTCTTTTACACCAAATATTAAAGAGAAGAAATATATCCAGTCTAATGTTCACAGGCTAAACTGTAAAACAAGTCTTGATCTTTCAGCTGCTTTGTTTTGAAAAACAATACTTGTGCGCCCTCTAGTGGTGACAAATGTTGAAACTACAGTATTATATATCATGATTTAACATACTATTATATTTTGACATAAAATATTACTTTTAATGACCAAAAAAGCTCTTAAAAGTTGCTTTTTAACAACCTTAGACACAACAAATTTAAATTAATGTTTTTGTATGATAGGAACCTAACTTGGACGTTAGATGATGCTTTTTCTGCTTTCAATGCTTGGCCAGAAGTGCCTCTTTGCTTCAGCGCTCTCCGTTCTCTCTGCCTGTAAGTCAATGCATCGCTCCAAACCGCTCAGGTTTGCGTCACTTTTCACTGTTTTCCTCCGTTTTGTTTCAACCCTTCCAGGTTCCCTCACTCTTTGATGCTCGGACCGTCGGGCGTGCATCCAACAGGGATCCCCCACCCGGCTATAGTGCCCTCTTCGGGCAAGCAGGAGCATGATCAGTACGACAGAGGCCTGTACATGTAAGTCACCCCGACTTCCTTCATCACAACTGTTTAATTTAATTCAATTAAATTTTACTTATTTGTTTAGCACATTAATCAATGTGACATAAATATGCAGTTGATAATAGACTCATCTTTTCCTCGCCGTAGCCGCCCTGCCGCTGCAGAACCGCTACCAAAATGAAACTCGGAGATGAAGCTATTATTAATTTAGTGCAGAGCGCCACAGCAAAGGGAAAAATAACGCTGAAAAACCATTGAAGAATAATTCAAAACCACTCGTATTCTTCTTTTTTCTTGCTCTACGTACCACCTACGCTACACAAAGACTCGTTGGCATAGCAACTGACTGACAGCAGCTCCACTAATATTTCAGGATTAAACACTCAAACATTTCCCACACAAAGAACAGAGCTGTGGTAGATTAGCTAATTTAAACACCTGTTCTTCTGATGATCAGAGTTGGTGTTTAGGTCGCCTTTTTAAATTTTTTAATTGAACTGATACACAGGGAATTCTGCAGCACATCTACATATTAAAGTTGTCATAGTCAAGCTAGCATAACTGACTTACTTTTCTCTCCCTTGCTATGTTTTTTATTTAAACTTCCTCCTGACGTTATTTAGTTGACATAGTGTTGACAATTAGTAGCAAAGCTCTATTTGTTTTATACATCAGGCATACATTTAAGATTTAGCGCGCTATGTTGACAACATAACAGCTAAACCAATGCTAGCCATTGTTAGCAAGCAGCTTTTTGCCTTCCAGCAGGAAGCCGAGGGCGGGTTCTTGTTCGTGTGACGTTACGCTGCTACGTGTTCATAAAACTCTCAGTACATCTAGAAAAGCTAACAATGAAAACATTTATACAAGAAATAACTAACAGACAGAAACAATCTAAACAACAGACCCTCATTAGTGATTAAGTTTCTTTTTTTTAAGTTTTGACTGTTTCTCATATAAATCTTCATTTTCAGCGCTGTTCATGTTTATTTTTGCGGATGTTCTCGCTCCTTCAGGAAGCCGCAGGTGGAGGTCAAGCGGGAGAAGGAGCCCAAGAAACCGGTCATCAAGAAGCCGCTGAACGCCTTCATGCTCTACATGAAGGAAATGAGGGCAAAGGTCATCGCCGAGTGCACGTTAAAGGAGAGCGCCGCTATCAATCAGATTCTGGGGCGAAGGGTGAGTGACACAAACATGAACTCATCATTTATTTATATCTGCTGGAACATTTTTAACCTCTGACCCCCTTTACCAACCCACAGAAATGCTACAAAATATGTAGAAAATAAGATCAACTTTTAGAATGTTTTTATTAACTATTTCCTTATTGTTACATTCATTTAGCATAAATGCTGCATCGTACCATCTGATTGTAGTTGGCCATGAGTTTTGTTGCCTGAAAATTTAATTATTAGATAATATATTGTGGCAATTACCAAATAATAAACATTTTCAACAAAATCCTCTCTTTTAATAATAAGAAAATCTGTAATATTTTATATTAATATGAATCAAATTGTATTTTTCAGAGTCGCTCCTTTTGGTTATTTTCTTGTCAGAAACTTTTCCGTTTGTTGCTAGCTATGCTAGCCTGAGGAGCAAAGCAGCCAGTCAGAAAATGAGAAATAAATTATTAACTCATATTTTATTTTTAAAATAATCAGAAAAAAATATGAAAACGTTAAGATAAAAAAATCATGGGATTCAATTCTTTTTTATTATTTTAGCACGTTTTTTCTCATCTTCTCTCCGCCTTTCTGAGGCCCCACAGCGCCCCCTGGCGGTCCCACTGCTACATTTGTTTTGTTTTTATTAATATTCATTGCAAATGTTTTTCTTTTTTGGAGAAACGGGTTGAAAGTTGTTAATTTTCTGAACGGATCGGTTTTGGATCAGTAAATAATTCTGACCTGAATTTGTTCCCAGTGGCACGCTCTGACCCGGGAGGAGCAGGCCAAGTACTACGAGTTGGCCCGGAAAGAGAGACAGCTCCACATGCAGCTCTACCCGACCTGGTCTGCTAGAGACAACTACGTAAGTTACTTTGCTCTGCTCCTCCCCCTCCCCAACCTGTTTCCATCTAACTCTAGCTCTCTGGCTCAGAGTGAACATATTCAGACCAAGGAGCTGATTAAGAAAAACATAAACAGGAAAGTGTTGCAGCCCCTCCTTTCTGTTGTGCAGAAATGATGAATTTTGTGTCTGGGTTTGCGGTCGGAGAAATAGACGTCAACGCATTGCCGTGGTTACAGCAACAGTGGAGTAAACAACAATTAAACTCAGAAATCACTGTAAATACTTTTACTGTATTTTAATTCACTAATACGTATTAGTTTATATTTACCAGTGTAACTTAGTGGTAGTTGTCTGGTATGGCAGGCTGTTACGATATTTATTTGACGACTCTGCTCTGAAATGTGACGAATGTTCAGCAGGTAAAAGGTTCTTAAAGAAGGAACCTTTTTGCTAAAAGGTTTTCCTAATCTGGATTAACAGGATTAACTATTGGAAAATGTTGGAGTCAAACCTAAAACCATGAATTTCTGAAACATATTGACTTGTTTTTATATTTGTTTATATTTAAATTATGTATTTTATCTGTGGTTTGCTTCATCACACCTATTTTTTAATATTTCTTCAGCTGATTGATTGTTTTGGTTTTTATTCTGAGCTGCAGATGATTGCAGTCTCATTCAAACGATGTAGGAAATGGATATTTTGCTATTTTTAGGCCTTTTAAGAATTTTTATTTTGTTTCAAACTGTGGTTCTTAATTTTAGTTTGTTTTGGTTTAGATAAAACTGTCCTCAATGAGTCTCCTTATTCAAATTTGCATATTTTTATGCTTCAATAATCAGAATCTTTTAAAAACTGGAGCAAAATGTGAAATTTCTCTCAAATTTTATATAAACTCTTTTTTTTTCAAATTGAAATTAAAAAAAAGCAAACAATGAAACGTTTGTTCTTCAAATTTTATTTTCAGTTTGATTCTCAATTTTCTTTTGCCTACCAACTTTATTTAAATTGAATCTTTTTTTCAATTTTACACTTTAATAAGTAAATCACATCAGATGTTTGTGAAATTAAAGTATCTCCTATCAGTTTTTACTGATGAAGCCCAAATCATTCGAAGCTCAACATCCGATTTGATTCTCTGAATTTTATTGACGCCTCTGCCTGTAAACCCACAGTGAAACGTTTAAAGATGGCCGGCGTGTGGTGCATGCTGGTTTCTTTGAAAGATCAATGTTTTGGGGTTTTGCTGAATCTGGGCTGCTGTGTGCCTCTGACTTCTCAGTTTGCTGTTGAACTCTTGCAGGAGGCGGGCCTTAGCGGGGTCGCAGGGGAAAAGAGTAAAGCTGATTGGGTAGGGACTCGTCTAATGGTGGATTTATACCTCTGTGGTGTGGGGTAAAAATAAGAACATAAAAATAAAGTGTTTGAGAAGCTGCATGAAAGCGGGAGGGGGCTGTGGGTATTTCTGTGCAAAGTTTGCATGCACCCTCCTGAGAGATTGCTCACGTTTGAAGCATGTAAACGAGGACAGGCCCTCCGGTCGGTAAGATGTGGATGCATTTCAAATCTCTATCTCTACTAAAACTCTCCATCACACAGAGGTATAAATCAGCCGTCTTTTTCCAACTAACAGAGAGCAGGGCTGCATGGCTGGCCTCGCTGCATCCGTTTATTTATCATTTCAAACACTACAACAGCTTCATTTGGTTATTAATTACTTTATTATCAGTCCTTCTGTTTTGCTTTGTTTGAGAAAAAACACATTTTGACATATTTCTGCTGCACTTTGGCCAATTTCCTCACGTCACCTTCCAAAGAGTCAGACTTTCTTGCAATATTTTAATGTAATCTTAACTTTTAGTCTTGAATTCATCGTTTCTCTGCACCTGAAAATAAATCTCTGTATAGGAGATGAGCAGCATCTAAAAGTCATGTTGTAAAAGAAATAAGGAAGGAAATATTCTCTTTTTCACTGAGTTCAACTGGAAAATAGTTTCTGATCCCAAAGATTCAGTTAGAAATGATTCTGTTTGGTTTTCTGTTACATGTAACATTTATTTTTATTGCTTTGTTTCTGCAGATCAAAATCATTTCATAATAAAATACAATTTTAATAATCCAAAACAATCCCTTCACCCTAAGTAGTTCTACCAAAAAACATAAAATAAATCAGGAAATGCTTGTTAATCCAAAGAAAATCCAGCCTGAAGGAGTTTGGAGAAAGAGCAGCATAAAGGGAAACTATCATGCAAAAAAAAAAGAAAAGAAAATACTTTTGCACATTTATATTCTTCCATTTTGACTTCTACTGCTTCTACAAAACAACCAAGCACTTAAAAAACAAAAAACACCCGTTAGCAATAAGTACGTTTGTTTTAGTGTGTAGAAAACGAGCCGTTTCAGAAACCTCCGGAATAATGTTACAAAACAGCAGGCACTACGTTGTTACATAGCAACCCCAGAAGAGTTCCGCCCGTTACCTAGCAACCCCAGAAGAGTTCCGTCTGGTACCTAGCAACCTAAGCTGAGCTCCAGCACGTTTGGTCAGTTGGTTTTCCTGCTGTATGTCCTGTACAATGGCTGCTGGAAAAGACAAGAGTTTTGTTGTTGACTCCATCCAGAAACTACTTGTTGTGCAGGAGGCTCCACTAATTCTTTTCAAAGATGTACAGTTGGATAGCAGAGTATCTGATTGCAGCCATTTTCACATCTGAGTGTAAACGTTGAGTTGGGGGCGTGGCCAGCAGCAGCTTGACTGAAATCTCATTTTCTAAGAAGCTTAAAGTGTCGCCGTTAAAACATTGTGAGAAAGTCTGAATGAAACGAGGCAGGGCGCAGGTGACGAGAAAATCCCTTTTCCCACCAAAACAAACAAATCATTTAATGTGAAAATCCTCTGTGTGTGTGTGTGTGTGTGTGTGTGTGTGTGTGTGTGTGTGTG
>NW_006800385.1:292270-293862 GCF_000485575.1 Poecilia formosa | reverse complement strand
TGTGTGTGTCTGTGCCTGTGTGTGTGTGTGCGTGTCTGTGTGTGTGTGTGCATGTCTGTGTGTGTTTGTGCGTGTGTGTGGTGGTTTCTAGCATGTTCTGTGACTTGCAGGAGAAACCCTCTACGTGTGTGGAGCTTCTCTTCCTGTTCTGCTCGCAGACAGGGGTTTCTCCAAACATATCGAGTTATGCTGCAGCATCAGACATTAAACACACACACACGCAGACAAACAGACACACACACACACACACACACACACACACAGCAGGAGCTCCATTTGCAGGATGACTTGTTGTAAACCACACAGGCGGCGCAGAGCGAGGCGGCGCAGCGTAGGTGGTAGATTCCTCTCCCCACATCCTTCATCTCAGCCTCGGTTCATCAGCAGCAGAAGAACTCTCATGTTTACCTCAACACACACTAACACTCGAGAAACAGCGAAAGAAATGTCAAGTTTGTCTTTTCTGAGTGATCTGAAATGAAAAAGGATTTTATAGGAGACGTCTGCTCTTTTTAACACTGGTGGAAACTGAAGGTTGTGCATGAAACTCGGTTCTAGTGACTGAAGCAGTAGAAGCTTTTGTTTCTCTTTCTTGCTTTAGTTTCTGGTTGTAGCTTTTAACTTTTCATGTTTGAGTTTTTTGTTTGCATTTCAACATGGAGCAACACTTCAGAAAGTTTATTTTTTTTAATAAACTACAAAAAGCCTTGCAAACGTACTAATACTCCTACCGAAAACCAACTTTAGTGTTTTATATTTGGATTTTACGTACCAGATCAACACAGAATGGAAGCGACAGGAAACAATGAATTTATTTTACACCTTATCAGTGGATGTAGTCCATCTGTTCATGGTGATGGTCTGAACTCTGACGTCATCACGCCCATCAGGGGAAATGGTGGCGGCAGCATCATGATGTGGAGGAGGCTTTCTTTAGCAGGAAAGTTATTTTTTCATTTAGCCAGAATGAAATGCATAGCTAAAACATATATTTTCTTAAGGTTTTTTGCTCACAACAAATTATGATTATTATGAACTTATTTTTCTTCTGCTTTGTGTTGGTCTTTAACATTAAATCCCACAAGAAACACTGAAGTTTGTGGTTGGACAGAATATAAATTTTGGGGGGTTTCTTTGGTTGTTTCTGTCGTGTTTTAAATCTGTCTCTGTCAGATACCTGAGTTAAGTTTTATTTCAATTCACTGCAAAAACACAAAATATTACCAAGTATTTTTGGTCTAATTTCTAGTGCAGATATCTTTGAACACTTGAAAAAGGATAAAACTGGCTTACAAGGAACCTTTTGGCAAGATATATGAGTTTAAGTCAGTAATTCCTTACTGTTGATGAAAAAGTTCTAGTTTCATTGGCAGATTATTGAACTAATAACATGACATTTTTCCCTTTTTATAACTGAAATGATCTGCCAGTTGCTATGTAACGGGTGGGGCTTGGCTGGGGTTGCTAGGTAACAGGAGGGGTTAGGCTGGGGTTGCTAGGTAACGGGCGGGGTTAGGCTGGGGTTGCTAGGTAACGGGTGGGGCTTGGCTGGGGTTGCTAGGTAACGGGTGGGGCTTGGCTGGGGTTGCTAG
>NW_006800385.1:249540-292002 GCF_000485575.1 Poecilia formosa | reverse complement strand
GGCTGGGGTTGCTAGGTAACGGGTGGGGCTTGGCTGGGGTTGCTAGGTAACGGGTGGGGCTTGGCTGGGGTTGCTAAGTGCACTAAGATATCTGCACTAGAAACTAGACCAAAATTACTTGGTAATATTTTGTATTTTTGCAGTTAAACTGAACAGTTGATTTTGTTTTTTATTTTAGGTAATAAATGTTTCATGCTTTTTGTTTGTGTGGGATTCTGTAAACTTTAGATGACCTTTATGCTTTCATTTCTTCAAAATTATGAATTCCCAGATAAAAACATTTTTATAGTTTAAGTTGAGTTTTTTCAGATTATCATGACCTGCATTTAAAAGCAAATGATGTCCTTAAAATCTCAACAGCAAAAACAAAGATTTCAAACCGTTTTATGAACTTTGAAGGGAGCAGATTCTCTGCATCTATTTAAAACGGTTCATTGGGTATTAATACTTTTGCAAGGTTATATAAACTGAAAATATTTTATTGTGTTATGCACAGAGGAATCAGACTCTACACTGTAAAAACACAAAATTTGACCAAGTAGTTCTGTTTCTAATGCAAATATCTTCGAACACTTGAAATGAGACAAAACTAACTTATGAATAACTTTTCAGCAAGATATAAGAGCCTGTTAGATTATTTCACTTCACTTTATAGACATAAAAATGTCTTGTTATAAATTAAATAATCTGCCAGCAGAACATTTTCATCAACATTAAGGAATTACTGACATGAAACAAAGTCATATTTTGCTGAAAAGTTATTTGTAAGTTAATTTTGTCTTATTTCAAGTGACCTAAGACGTTTGTTCTAGAAACTGGACCAACATTACTCAGTAACCCTTTGTGTTTTTGCAGTGTATGTTGCTATTGTTGTTTGTCTAAAAATAAATGAAATTAACTTGATAAATCTGGGGCCATTTTTGTTTGTGTTTGTCCAACAGGGCAAGAAGAAAAGGAGAAAACGGGAGAAGCAGCAGGACTCCAACACAGGTAAGCATCTCTGTGTGAACTCTGCTGGCAGAATGAGCAGAAACTTTGTGCTGCGTTGGTGCTGCAGCTCACTGCTGAGGCAGGAAGTGACTCTAACGTCAAACCACCCACCCACTCTGCTTTCCATGCAACCTGAATTAGAAAAGTGTAAATCCAGGAGTGTGAATGTTCCACATGAATCCAGGCTCGATGAAAATGCATTTCTGTTTGCTGCTCTCTGCAGAACATGAAGGTTTTTCTGTTTTGTTTTTTTGCACGGCTGCTTTCCTCAGAGTTTAATCTGAGCGACATTAACTGCATCTGTGCTGTTTGTCACTGTCGCGTTGTGCTACTAACAGTTTTGGCTTTTTTCTCTTGTGTATCTCTCCTCCCGTTGTTTTCTGGTTTTCCTGTGACCCTCTAACTTCCCCCTCTTCCTTCGCTCCTCCTGTTTATTACATCTATGTTTTGCTTTTCCTCCTGTTCTCCTGCATGCTGTGCATTGTGCGCTCAGACCCGGGCTCTCCTAAGAAATGCCGGGCTCGCTTCGGCCTCAACCAACAAACGGACTGGTGCGGTCCCTGCAGGTGTGTAACCGACATTCCTCCACTTCCACTCAGCCGACGCTGCGTAAAACGCCCCCGTCTGCTCATCACTTCGGTCTGATTCAGCCTTTCTGAGGAGACAGAGCGGCCATGGAGGCGGTTTTCACCTCACTCTGACAGTGTCACCTCCAGATTTACCCGTCCGTATCATTCCTCCTGTTCTTCACAGGAACGCTCCGATTTATTGGAGCTGATTTCCTTAATTTTGAGAGTTCAGCGATCGGCCGGTGCTTCCATGTGAAGCCGATCTTTTCTACCTCAGCAAAGGTCTGAAGTCGGCATCTGACCTGGTCTGCTCTGCATGAGAGGTCAGCCTGACCGACCGGCCCTCCGTTACCAACTCAGAGACGTTCTTGTATACTTAGCAACATTTCAGACAAAAAAATATCATAATTGGCCAAATGTGAGTCAGCAGATGAGGCTTGTTAAACATCAGGGATCGTTTTTGATGTTTATCACATTACAGCTGCAACATTTAGCCTGTTTTATGGATTTTTTTTGTGCTAATATTTATGAAGTGGAAAAAGGATATTTCTTTTAAAAAGTTTTAAACTTTCATTTATGTTTTGGACAAAAACTGTTCCCAACGGTTTTCCCGTCTCAGGGAAGCTTATCGATGCACCGACTGCAGTTTTTTGGCTGATCACCGATTTCCAATCTTGGCCAATACCAAGTTTTTTTTGTCTTAAATGTTTTTAGATTTAGGCAGAAAGTTGCTGAATATTGTTGCCTGTAAAGGTTTGGAGCGACCCGGTCTGTCAGTCCGACTCGTCTCACTGCAGAGCGGCTGATTGGACCGGCTGCCGCGTGACAGAACATCAAAATCTCTTGGGGTGTGAATATTTCTCCCAGGCCCAAAATCAGCAAAGGAAACTTTGTTCATGATCAGCTCTGTCTCTCGGGGATCGGCCACTTCCTGAGCTCTGAGCTCTGCATGTCGTCTATCACTAACCTGCTGATCCAAACCCAAACACACCGAGTCTGACCCAAAACTAGAAGAATTTAGCTTTAAATTACTCAGGAAATAAAACACAACCTAAAAGATTTTCATTTTCTTCAGCAAAAAAATAAATTCAACTTTGGTCATTTCTGTTGCTTTTTCTACAAAAACAGTTTTTCCAAAACTGCCTGAACAGAAAAGTTTCTGCTGGTTCCCGTTAGCCGCTTTTTGTCTGGACCTTTATTGTTCATGCATTTAATGCCAAAGAGTGAGATCGTGTTTCAGGTAAAAGAACGTTTCCTTATTGATCACATTATTAGTTGGTAAAATAATTTTGCCAGAAACCGGAGCTGATAATCACCGATAATCAGATCGTCTTTCTTTCAACCTGGAAACATTTTCTTTGTCCTGATTATCTTATTTTTTGTTCTTCATATGAATTATTGTCATTTTGATCTTTAAAATACCAAAATTTCCACTTAACTTTATATTTTAGTCCTTTTGATGATGTGATCTTTAAATTTTAAATGATTGATAATTTGATCAGTTACTCAGTGCTTGAGTCGACTTTTTACCAAATACTTTTTACTTTTACTTTAGTAAAAATGTCTTGAGTTCAGTTTTCGGATACTCGGCCTCCTCTGCTTGTTAATAAATACCAGTTTTATGATTTGTTGTGGATATTTCAGTGGATGTTTCGCCTCCTTTAGTTTTCTGGAGGTTTGAGCCACTAGAGGGCAGCAGCTCCCACCCATAAGGCCGGAGCTGCAGGGGGTCGACCGCGGTCCACGGCTAGTCTGCAGGAGCCGGGAATCTGACATGAAACGCTCGCTCCGCCGTCTTCCCCGCTGTTGCGTCATGGAAACCTGAGTGTGTGTTTCGGTTTGAGAGAACAAAGGGGCTGAATGTGGTTTTAAGCCTTATCACCACAGCTTCACACACACACACACACACACACACACTCCCTGCAGCGCTGCATCTTCTCATGCCCGTCTGCTTTCTACTTTCTCCATCCCTGCGATGTGGTGACGAGCGTCTTTTGATGGTGAACTCTGACATTTAGAATCACTTTCTACTGCAGAGTTCCTCCTCTGAGTCTAAATACGGCGCAGCGCCTCAGTTTGCGGTTGAACCTGGTGACTCATTTCATGTTTTGGTGATGATCTTGGGATCCTGTTAGCTGCTTTGATGGTATGGAGGTCTGCTTTAAACGTAACACCTCACAGAGCGCAGCAGGAAAACACGATCTGATCGTCGCATCCAAACCTTCAGGCAACATCGTTCAGAGTGACGGCGCACCGATTTACCAGACAGACGATTTCCTCAACTAAACACTGAACTGAAAAATAAACCTTTTATTGAAACCATACAAATAGTCAGTAATTAAAGCTCAGTAAATTATTGCCCACTGCAAAAAACAGAATCTTACCAAGTATTTTGTCTTAGTTTCTAGTTAAAATATTTTAGTGAACTTGAAAAAAGAAAAAACTAACTTTAAACAAACTTTTGAGTGAAATATATGAGCTTGTTTTAACTCTTTAATGTTGATGAAAACGTTTCAGATCCATTTGCAGGATGTTTAACTGATATGACAGGAAATAATCTGACAACTTTTTCATCAATTTAAGGGATTATTGACTTAAAACAAGCTCATATATTTCACTCAAAAGTTCTTTTTAAGTTAGTTTTTAATCTTATTTCAAGTCTTCTAAGAAATTTACACAAGAAATTAAACCATATTTGGTGATATTTTATATTTTTGCAGCGTCGATGCAAAACATGAAAAATCAATGAACTTTAAATTCTACTGAACATTTAACTGAAACTGAAAGACATTTTAAAATCCAAAAATAAACCAACAGAAACAACAAATGAAATGAATTATGAAGTTAAATTGATCCTTAAAACGACCAAATCACCCATAACTTTATCATCCAGGAGAAGAAGAAATCATGAAAATGACTGAGCGTTTTACATTCATCATGTGACTTATTGGTTTATTTGATGCCACATTATGTGATATCACCACAATATGTTATAAAGTAATAAAATTGGGCATTATCATATGATAAAACATCATTAAAACTGCATTATGTCATAAAATAGTTTTTTTCTTGAATGCAGAGGTTAAAACCAAAGAGTCTGAAACTAATGACCAAAAGTTTTCACTGCACTAGAATGTAATAATGATGATGAACTCCAGCAGTGATCATTTATTACTGAGTTATTGATGAATGGATCTGCTGCCGCTCTGAGCTGATGGATGTTTGTCTCATGTCAGTTTTTAAGTGTGAAGCAGAAATTCATTTGGTCTCGTGTTCATTGACTCACTGTGATTCTGCGCCTCCCCTGAACGCTGCTGACGTCTCCACACTTTATTCACAGATAACTCTCTCTGACTGTTCCTAGGAGGAAAAAGAAGTGCATTCGCTACCTTCAAGGAGGAGGCTGCCCCAGCCCATCTTCTTCAGATCTAAGTGCTATAGACTCGCCCCCGTCCCCGTGTCCCGCGCGCCTCCGCCTCTACCAGCAGCAGCCCCCGTCCCCGCCGCCCTCCCCCTCCACGCGCCGCTCCTCACACACGCGCTCGCAGCCCCGCTTCCCGTCGGAGCCGTCCGCCGGCAAGCGGGCGGACCTCTGCCACCTCGCCCCGACCCTGGAACTGTCGGGCAAGCAGACGCTCTGCCCCTCGGCGCTGTCCGCCGCCAAGGTGGCGGGACTTTCTCTCAAAGTGCTAACAGAGACTCACTGATCGCCGCGGCCGTCCCACCTCACTACTCTCCTCCTCGGCTCCCCAAAGGAACGAAGATCCTCCTGGTCGCCTCCTTTCATCCTGCAGTCGTGATTTTCCAAAGGTTTCCGTTTCCACCGCAGCGACATGAGAACAAGCTGTTCACCTTGTGCTTAACGCTTCGGAGGCCTGTCACAGTTACTAACGAATCCACAGCTCTCATGATGTCACACTTCCTGGAACTTCATAGCTGACTGCCATCTTGGTAGGCAGTTGCTATGACAACAACAAACAAGCCACAAGCTTAGAATTAGCTCTCACCTTGTTGCTATCTAACTTATAAAAATATTGCTTTACAACTACCTGAGTCCTCTACTCACCTCTGTGTAACACGAAGATAAACATCACTGATATTTACTGTAGTACTTACTGCTGAGCTAGCTACACTAGCTTAGCTAACGTAGCTTTTATCAGGTAAGATGGACAGGCAGCCTGCGTACATGTACTCACTCTGCCAGTCACCAGAACCGTGTTATTCACCTGAGGAGTTCTTACGTCCTTCATAAATCCGTTTAACATCGATTGAATGAAGCTCCTCCTTGGTGAAAACACTTCCTGTTCACTAATCAGTGACGTCTGTCGTAGCAGATCAGAGGCAGCTTCTCCACACCGTCTGACCTGTTTCGATCCCATCAGCAGACATTTTGTTCAGGAGTGTCTATAAACCTTCATTTTGTTGACTTGGAAGCCATGTGCTTGCCTACCAAGATGGCGGCGATCACATCCAGGTCAGACTTGTGGAACGATGAATTGTCCCAGAACTTATTGCAATAAATGATGATATTCTTGTTTTGAGACCATTTACAACCTAAACAACGGTAACGGCAGAATAATAATGCAATCAGATTCTCAGAGATCAATAAACTTCCAATCTAATGAACTGGAACTGGAAGACATTTTAAATATCTGAAATAAATAAACCAAACAAGAGAAACAAATAAATGAATTATGAAGTGACTGTAAACAAAAGCATCAGACTTATCATCCAGCTTTTGGTAGAAAAATGATAAATTATGCAAATGGAGATTATTGAGTTCATTTTAATGTGATTTAATGATTATGGTGACTGGCCTGCTGACAGGCGCAAATGATTATTGATTATATGATAAATTACTTTCAGACAAACTAGTTTCCTTCCAGGACTGAACTTCATTTTGGCAACTTTGAAGAGAATCAGAGCAAATGTGTCTAAAATGGAAGCAGCATTTTAACCGTTTGTTTTTACTGGTCCGTCACAAACACTCCAGTTAAAATATATTGAATTATAATGTGGCAAAAGGTGGAAAAGACTTTTTCAGAATCTTCTTGTTTTGGCTCAAACCGTTGGAGTTTTGGTCGGTTTTGTTTCAGGACGGTTCCTCCTCAGAGTTGGTGCTCACTTTGTAACTTTAAGATTCATGTTTTTCATGTCATTATCTCTTCTGGACCCGTCTGACCAGCAGGACCTCGGATTCCTGGGAAAAGTATTCCTATCTTTTATGTTTGTATTTCCAGAGGAGGTAAAGCAGACTCCCAAGTCACTTCTTTTAGCACTTTTAGGCTTCTATTCTCCAGCTTCATCCGTTAATTTTTTACATTTTGTTTTTTACCTTTTTGTGTATGAATCTCATCTCATTTTTAAGGTCATATGTTTCTTTAAATTTGTTTTTTTCCTTCTCTGCAGCTCCGCAAACTAATCTGTGACCGATGGGTACTATTATATTGCATTGTCTTGTAAAGTTTTATATTATAATAAATAACTTTTGTATGTTTTTATGGAATAAAAAGGTAAATTCTTTTTGAAAAAAAATATTATAGTTTCCACTTTTTTCTAAAAGCAATATGTTTTTTTGTGCAAAATTTTACCCTTTGTGGTCCAGTATTACTGCAGAAGCCTTCAAACTATTTTGTGTTCAGTCGGTGCATGTTCCAACTGTAATGTTACATTTCGAGAAAGGAGGTTTTCATGTCACCTTTTCTCGCAGTAAGTGTAGGCTGAGCTTCTGTACCATTCTTCTCCAGCAGATGGCGCTGTTGTGGTTCAGGCCAGGCAGAAACAACTGGAAGATGTCTTTGTACTTTCATGCTTTGAACCCTTTGATGTATGGTTTTTGTTTGATGTTATTAAAAGTGTTTTTTTAAATGTTTAAGGCTGCAGGCTTATTTTTTTCCAATGGGATAGTTATAAGAAATATTGCATTTATTTTTTCTAAAACTCAAATTTCTCATTTTTAAACCAAAAACAGAGCTTTGACACTGGATGGATGGATTTCTGAAAAGGTAAGGCTTGGTATACGGCACTGGCTTTACAGTAAATCACTACCAGTTATTTAATAGAAACAAAACTAATATGGACAGTGGGAGCTGTAGCTTAAATATGAACTACTACCACTGAATGGATAAAATCTTATCTAATTGTACTTTTGTGTGTTCAGGATAAAATTATGTCCTAACAGCCGATTATTACAGAACATTTGGACCACTGATGTTCCCGTTATACATTTACATCTTAATCTACCAGAGGTGGTTTTATTTTAGTCATTCAATTGAAAAAGTGAAATTTAAATATAGCAATAATCACCATGTAATACAGCTGAAAAATAAATGTAAAAGCTTCACTTATGGACTCAGTAAGCAGCTGCATGATTGAAGGACATTTAGAGAAACTGCTCGACTGAAACTGGTGACTCCAGACAGAAAGACGACACCACATTAATTTGAAAGGTTTTATTAACTCCTTCAGTGCGCTTATCCAGCTAAAAAAACCAGCATCACAGCTGAGTGTCCAATTAAATACACAAATTTATGAGTCAACGCTGTGATGAAGGTGAAAACATCTATCCGCTTCCAGCTTCATTCCTCCTGTTACGCCTTCCAGGTTTAAACAAAGCCAATGTGGAGCAAAAATCACATTCACCCTTGGTTTTTCCATTGTCAAAAATGTAACTTTATTCAATTCAATGAACCTAAAAGAATAATCTCCAGTAAAAAAAAATAGACAACTAGAGCAACTAAAAATAAGGATAATCTGGAAGGAGGGATATCGTTTTTTTTCTCCTTCTTCAAGGATACAAAGCCATGAGAACAGGACTATATTTTATGTAGATCCACAAATATGTGTGTGAAAACAGTAATAAGCATTTTATCTTTAAATTAATGACACCACACAGGCAAGTTAAAATGGTCATGCTATTATTGGGATACAGAAATGAAGGGAACTAGAGAGCAGAGTGGCTGTCAATATCCTAAAAGTAAAATATTAACAAGTATGAACAACGCCAGTGCAACCAGTAAGCAGGGACAATCCTCTCAGTGTGGTAGTGTTGGCAGGATTCTCCGCTTTATTTTTCTTCACACCACTGGTTCTCTTTGCGTACCTGCACACAGAACAGCCGGCAGGTGAACTCTCGTTTTGCCTCGAGCGAATAAAATGATCTCATTTTATGTTTTAATAAAGTATAATAGGTACCTGGGCCTCCTCCTCCTCTGTGAAATCATTTTTGATGTTGAAAGTCTTCCTGATCTCTTCTGGGGTTTTGCCTTTGATCATGTTGGCCACTGTCTTGCAGGTGACATCTAAGAGGCCTTTGATGTCCAAATAGTTAGCGGCCTAAACAGACGAGAAAAATAAAGAGCAGCAGCACAAGGCGAGGCGGTGAGAGGATGAAATGGTTCTGCACCATAACAGCAACAACAAAGGAAAATCTGAGTCCAACATTCGTTTCAGGCTCAGTGGTTTAAACAGATGTACTGTAAAACTGTAAAACACACCATCGTGTTATATAATGGTTCTAAATTTGGGGGTAAAAACTGATATTATTCCAGGGAGTCATGCAGCCAGTTCTGCATCAAAATAATTATTCAAGTTATTTATTCCTCATTAGATATCCTTTAAACGGATGAAGCCTCTTAGGGTTTGTGGTTATAAACACAGGTGAAGGTTCATCAGCTCATGTTTCTGTTTGGCAGCCGCAGTGAGGGACCAGAACCAGAACCAGGTCCAGGTCCGCACTCGGGTTTCCCCTCACATGATCGGCCTGTTTACCCGTCCTGCTGCCCACATCAAATCATCAACCATCTGTTCTCATTTAAACTTAAAATAAGATTGTTTCAACTCAACTATTGGCTTGGATAAAACAGGAAACGTCACACCATCGGTTTGGCTGCATGTAAGATATTTAAGTGAAAAAACTAATCAATAATTATCAATAGACTGATCTTGATAATCCAGTCGGTAGTATTGTTTTAAGTTTTTCAGCTCATAATCTCAGCCTTACTGAAAGCGAAGCAGCAAAAGTGTTTGATAATTTATGACCAAAAGGAAATTCCTGAATCAACTGGTGCCAGTTCATTTAGAGAAGAGAAAAATAATCCCAGGTTTGCCAGTAGCTGCTGCGGTCAGGGGTTTCTGTTTAGACGGGCGTTTAGTTTTAAAGTTCTACGCTGTAAAAAGTTATTTTACCAGGATGAGTTCAAACAAGGTGCCTTGGTCCACTTTGAGGAATTCCTGGTCCCAAACAGGAATGTCGTCCGTCCTCTTCTCCTTGTTCTCGTCGTCCTCAGGGGGAGGGGGGTCGTCTTTGTGATGGGTGCACCACTGAATCACCTGGAGGAAAACGCAGCATGCACATTTACCTGCAACCTGACCGGACGCATGCAGGAGCTCAGCTTTAAATCAGCTGGTTCAACGTCTCCAAGGGTAAAAAGAAACGTGTGCAACCGTTTAATGAACCGATTCTCAGACTCGGTGAAGGCAGCTGTAACTGCAGAAAGCTTTTGGCGTCTCATCCTGTCCTATCGTCACAGTTTGTCTGTTTTATCATGGAGAAAACAACGTTGCCCGTCAGAACCTGCTGCACAGATTTATGTTTACTATTTAACTGTTTTAAAGGTTGTAATACCTGGTAGATTACAATTTAAGGATCGAGTATTTTCACTGTTCATGTCGGTTGAATGATTCCCAGAGAAGAAAAATACATAGAAGATCCAACAAAACAGACTGAAATGTCCAACAGGAAAACGGCAATATAAACAAACAGGGGTGTGTGTGTGTGTGTGTGTGTGTGTGTGTGTGTGTTACCTTCTTGAGAATGGCAGCATTGACATTAGGGAGGGGGACGGGGTCATCGTCTCCTTCATCATCCATTCCCAAATCTGGAAACACAGAAACCAGCATTCATCTGCATTACATTCACGATTATTCATGATTATACTCGATAAAAATTATTTCAGAAACCGATAATTAGATGATTCACCTTCTAACATGGTCTTGATGGTGACGGACTGCTTGGCGATCTCAACGTCCACCTCAAAGATTTCCCCATCAGAGCTCTGGAGTTTTATCGTGGGCATTTCCTGAAACAAGTAAAATTCACTTATTTACAGAGTTTCCTTTTAAATGGCCAATAAACTTATTGATCATTTTATTCCTGGACATTTTTATACTAAATATTTAGTTTGAACTATTGTAAGTATTTAGTATAATAACGAGCAGGTTTATGCATTCATTCAGAACAAGGTGTAAAGATCTATAACATTTAAATGGATTATGCTTCATCAGACACACAGAAATGTTTTTCATCTTAATCAGATCCAGAAACATTTTTAAACCAGTATCCGAGTTCCCAGTAAGTCACTTTAAAACAAAACATAAAAAAACATTTGAGTTGCAAAAACATAAATTCTGATGAAGCAAATAAAAATAAGAGGACTTTCTATGGCAGTAGATACATTGATAATTAAATTTGATTATTTATTACTAATAAGACACGTAGCCCAAGATCAACATCATACTTTTGGTTTGACAAAAAACAAAAATCAGTTCAGTGAAGATTAGCTTTGATTTTAGTTTACTGAAGAGCAGAATCTCCTTTAACTCTGTTAATGTTTTCCAGAACAATCTGCTGATTTTATACTTTTATACCTCTCCACTTGCTTTTCAAGCCTGAGCAAAACAAACAGTGTCCAGGATGAAAGTGCTGAAAACGAGGTGAACACACCGACATGAAAAAATGATGATTAAAGCAACACAGTTCCCACAAGTCTGAACCACGAGTGATCGCCGCCATATTGGCAAGCAAACGCAGTGCAATGCATCGATGAACTATGGCTTCCAGACCAACAAAAAGAAAATATATGGACACTTCTGACTAATGTGCAAGAGAAAAATATAAACAAAATGGCTGCTGACAGGATCGAAAGGTGTCAGACGATGAGAAGCTGCCGCCGATCTCCTGCTCTCTAGAGAACAGGAAGAGTGTTTACTACATGCCCATCTTAGCTAGCATAAAAGCTCCACCAGCTAAGATAATGTTGCTAGTTTGGCAGCAAGTAAATACCACTGATATTTATGTCAGTGTTACAGAGGCGGGTCGAGGACTCAGGTAGTTGTAATGTACTTGAATTGTTTATAAGTTAGATAAGAACGAAGCCAGAGCTAGTTCTAACCTTGTGGCTTGTTTATTGTTGTTATAGCAACTCCATAGCAACTGCCTACCAACATGGCTGTCAGTTACAAAGGTCACAGAAGTGTGATGTCACATGAAACATGCATTTAAAAATGTTTGATTTCAAATATGATTCTAAGAGAATGCTTCCCCCGCAGAAACAGGCTCACAGCCTCCTCCGACCCACAGCATCATACGTCTCCTTCAGCAGGCAGCACTGTGACCATCAATCATTTAACACAATTCAGCCTGATCTGATTTGACGGAAACTGCAGAAGACACAGGCGAACCCATGACTGTCCACAGCCATCACCATCTACAATAACACTCAAGAATCTTGAATGAGTCATAACAATTAATTTCCATTTGGGATTAATAAAGTATTTTCGAATTAAATTTTTATAAAATACCATAATGTCCTCTGCTGTTCTTAGTTATAAAAACTAAGACAAAAGTACATCAAGTGATAAATATTTATTTCTACTGCTGAAAGTTTCATGGCAGTTAAAAAGAAAACATGAAAAATCTTGCAACGCTTTATTTTCTACTTTAAGTATCTAAAACTTCAAAAGCTTTACAGTAAATTAACCAATTAACCCAGAAAAACTGACGTTAAGCTGCTGTAACTGTTCGGTAACCTACATGCAAAATATTTCGCATCATTTGAAAATGCCTTGATTGTTTATTCATTTGTTTCAACTCTTAAACCCAATTACCGTTTTTCATACTTTAATTTCTTTTTCTTATTGATGTTCTGACCTGAATAATAAAAGCATTGAACCAGCGTTTAATGCTTTGCGTTGGTTAGCAAACAAGCTAACGTTAGCTAAAACTACTAAAAAGGCTCGTTGACAACGTGCCGTTTTCCATTTCTACTAACAATACATGAGTATATGTCTTTTATAGTTAGTAATAATAAAACTGTACAACCGTAAATGTAATTTTAGGTTAACTGTGGGGGTGTTGTTGTCAATTACATTAACTTATTAGCCGACCAGTCATGCTAACGTGCATAAGCGAAACAACGGAAATGCTGAACAATTAGCCTGTTTACGAATGAACACTGTGGACAAATCTCGGATATAGTTTCCATCTAACACCGTAAAAAGGACAATAATTATACTGTGACTTTACAAATAAGATAAATAAATATTTATATTGTGTCCAAACAGTCTGCTAACCAGTGTGCTAGCCTCGGCGAGGCCTCTTACCCACCAGACCGAGGCGTTTTATTAAAATAATAATTTTTTAAAAAGACACAGCAGTTATAATCACTATTTAACGACAAATGACACACAACGTAGAGCTACGTACCGTGAATAACTAAGCTGAAGTCAAGCTGTGAATTTCTTCCGCTGTTGTGCAGAAAGGCCTGAGGAGCGAGGCGCTTACCGTCTGCGGCTGTGAGTCTGAGGCTGAACCTGCTGGAAGCGACCTGCCGGCGGCTGGACGGAGGGAGGGGGCGGCCTGTTTATCACATCTGCGGCTCCGCGGTAACAGGTCACAACGTTCCGGCCAATTACCTATTTACTTTTATTATCGTTTGCATTTTGCGGAATACTATATATGATTTTAAATGTTTTATATGCAGGGCCGGCACAAGCTTTTTTGCAGCCCAAAGCAGGTTTTAATTTTGGGCCCCTTTCCAATATGTTAACACCAGATGCTTTATCATTCCCGTGTGATTTGGGTAGTAACTAGTTACATTTACTCAATTACATTTAGACCTACTTGAGTAGTTTTAAAAGAAAAAACAAAAAACAAAAAAAACATACTTTTAGGAATATTTTTTTTACTATGCTGTACTTTATTATGAAGTATTTCTTCTCTTACTTGAGTCAAATTTCTGGATTTTCTACCCACTGAATGAAAAACAAACATGTTTTAATCAACAATTCACCAGATTCAGACACACACCTGCAGTTTTTGTTAAAATGTTAAAAGTTTTTTATTGAAGAAATTGATTTGGAAAAAAATATATTTTGCCTAATTTCTTGGATAACTTTTTATTTTTACTTGAGTAAAAATAGGTTGAAGCAGTGATGTTCTAACTTGAGTACAAATTTTGGACACTAAAAAACTGTAGAAAATGATTTGCAGTAATCTATACTTATGTACTTTTTAAGTGTCCATCCTTATGAACATAACAGCATTATAAAAGTAAATTTTGTAACTTGGCACTATTTACATTTATTTGCTTATTTTACTGTTTATCAACAAAAGATTCTTTTCTTTTTACCATTTTTATGTGTACCAATAATCAATCTGAATGAATAAACCAATGTGAAGTTGATTTAATAAGTGTCTAACAATGCTATGAGTTAGAAAATGAAATTTTACCCACCTTAAAAGATCAGATAAGAAAATAAAATGCTTCACAGTGGGTGTGGTGTTGCTTTTGTAACCAAAAGTCATCAGATCATGACACTTCCCACATATTTTTGGAGACTCCAGATGTGTGTTTTTTTATTTAGTCATGATTGCATGATTTTCCTCTTCAGAAAATGTTTCTGCATTGCGTCTGAAGCAGATGGGAGATTGTAGCCAGAAATTCCTGCAGCTTTCTGAAGTTGCTCTCGGCCTCAGTAGCAACTCAGACCAGTTTTTCTCGTCTTTTTTCGCCATTTTGGAGGACTTCCAGTTCTTGGTTGTGTCACTATAGTGCTCTCACCTTTAAGGTATTTTGTACAATTTTATGTGCACACATTTTTCTGATTTGCGTATCTGTGTAATATTATGTTATTGTGTGTATGGCTGTAAAGTACCTTAAGTTGTCTGTCTGGAAAAGCACTATTGAAGTTTAATCTATTTACTTTTGCAACTTCCTCAGACATTTCTTTTTCCTCTGGGGTTGAACAGAGTATGTCACAATGAAAGTGTAAAATTATTCAGTTATCTTTTATTTGCATTTTAAAATGTGATGGCATATTAAGGCCAGTGTAGATGGAGAAGAAAGTAAATTACCATCAAGAAATTCAAATTCTCTAGAAAAAAATAGGTCCTTCCTGAACTCCAAGAGTAGAAAAATTGCAAAAAAAAAACTCAGGAAGTTCCTAGAACAAAAATTTTCTGAGCTCGTAAAGTTGGAAATTTTAGAGATCAGAAATTTACACGTTTTTCTAGAAAATTTGAGATCTTAATTTTTTTTTATTTTTTTTTGCAAGTTCCTAACTTGGAGTTTGGAAATTTACAAGCTTTTTCTAGAAAATTTCTGAGATTAATCTCAAAATTGTTTGGTGGAAATATACTTTTCCCATCTCCATGGCCCTGATGAGCCGTTGTGTACTATATCCACTTTAACTGTTTTTGCGGTGTTATACCTCCGACAACCACTGGGTGGCGCTAAATAAGCCCTCAGTGTCTGAAATGATGCATTTTATAGAAATAAACATTTCCAGACAATTCTTCTTTAACCAAGCCGTTACGTTTGATTCACTTAGATTTCATACCTTAAAAAACAACTCAGACACCCAGAAGCCATCTTTATTATTCTAACTGCTTAGTTAAAATACAGAGAGGAAGGGAGTCGGTGAGTTGATGAGGATTTTTTATAAGTTACAGGGGAAAACTGTACTTTGTGTAAAGCTTTAGTTTTCTTTACAATAAAAAAAACAGGAAGGGAAAAAAAGTCATATTTATAATCTGTGTTTTTTAAACATATAATACAAATGTCAAATGTATTTAAATGTACAAAAGTGCAAACATATGTTGAGATCTGCTGAACTAAAGCTGATGGGACTCGAGCAGCTGCAGATGTACAGAACGAGGAGCTTCACGGTTTCGTCGTCAGCAGCGAACATCGCAGTGATTATGGCACACACCGTTTGGTCCATCCGCCTCCCAGAAACTGCCTCGTCGCTGTGTGGATGTTCAACGTGCACTGCTGTGTTTCCCAGTTTTCTGTTCCTCATTCGTGTCGGTATTGGTTCAGAGTCGTTTAACGGCTGGACTCGGCTGTACACGGGTCGCTAGGAGAGGTCAAGGTTCACAGGAAGTAGTCTGGGGTGCGGCGGGTTACGTGTGGCTCTCCTCTGCGGGGCGCCGGATCGAACTGCAAGCTGAACAGACAAGAAAGGTTGAAATTACAAATCTGAGCAAAATATAATTTACCCAGCTATTAAACCAGGGGTGTCCAAAGTGCGGTGCAGAGGCCATTTACGGCTCTCTGAAGGATTTTGGGCGACCCACCAACCGTAGTTCAAGAATTGAACAAATCATAGTTGGTTCATATTTTATGGCAAATGGCATCTTAGAAAATATTTAAAAATTAAAAAAAAGAGTCCCATTTACTGAAGACACTACAAGTATTATTGACCTAATTTTACTCAAAAGCAAATCTAACACCCCAAATAAAAAAACTTACAGCCTGTGTGTGTCTTATACTAATGTTTTCTATCTAAATTTTTATCAAAAATTCAACTTTTTTATTTCAATAAAAATTTTCATTATTTAGTTCATTAATGAGCAGATAAAATTAAAAAATGCACAAAAGGTTTGCTTTAAAAATGCTATAAAAATGATAAAGTTCTCATGGCTAAAAGTTTGGACTCAACTGACTTAAGCGAAGCAGTTTGTCTCATTTCAAACGTTTTGTCTAAACATGCACCAGAAGGCTCCTGCTGGATTATTTTTGTACTTACAAGGAGTATTTGAGAGTGTCGTCCAACTCCATGATGGCCGCCTGGTTGCCGCAGCGATAGCAGTAGTTGGGGGCGCTAAAAATCGTCACCACGTTCCTCTCATGGCACCAGTTGTATCCCTGAATGAAGCAGATGTCATAAACAAGCAGTACTTTGTGTGGGTCTGAAACTGTCTGGTTGACAAGGTGCAGAACCGAACCTCCATGACGAGCTGGTGGGCTCGGGACACCAGCGTGAGGCGGTTTGCGTGGTTGAACGTCTCTGAGATGTCCTGGCCGAAGGTGTAGCCGGCGCCGCGGGGGGAGATGCCCCAGCCGCCGCGGTCGTCCGGATCCGACCACAGCAGGTCGCACATGGGGCCCTGAGGGACACACAGGAGCCAAACACTCAGGAAAAATAGGAGAACAATCTTAGAAATTTTCTAGAAAATAATCTGGATCCTCCTAAGCTACAAAAGTCAAAAATTTGAAGTAAAAAAAAAACATTAAAATATTTTTTTAGGAAAAAAAAAAACTACAAATTTTGATTAATATCAAAAAGTTTCTATAAAAAAATTAGACAATTTCTGGGCTCCAAAAAAAATTCAGAAATTGAGATTAATCTCAGAAATATTGTACAAAAAAAGTGGAAATTTCTGAGCTACAAAAGTTAAAAACGTACGACTTTACGAGCTTAGAGAAAGTCTTTTTCTAGAAAAATCCTGCTCTCACACATTTTTGACTTTTGGAGCTCGAGATTTCCACGTTCTGAGCTTTTTCTTTGGTAGAAATTTACTCCTTTTATTTCCCATCTACGCCATCCACCTCTCTGTTCATCACATTTAAAAACCCTGAGATTTACTTTCACACTCAGGTTTTTTGTGAAATCATTTTTTGTGTGTGGTTCTTCACATTTCCAAATATATGCGACTTGTATTTCATCTCCCAATTTGACCTAAAAGCGTCCTGCATGCCCAGCAGAGGGCGCAATAACGTCAGTAACATACAGAGCATGCTCAGTGTTTTGCCAACCGCCACAAAGCATGACGTAGCCTAAATTGCAATTTCAGATCGAATCCAATACTTTCCTATCGGTGTGATATTAGCAGCAATAGTTGTACACATTTAGATGATGTTACCTCATGTGGTACTTCCTGTAGACGGTCCAGAGCCCTGATGTGGTCCAGGGTGTCTATAGATGGCGACAGGCCTCCATGAAGGCAGAAAATCTGAGAGCAACACACAACATTTTGATGTAATGATGAGTTACCAGAGGCGCAAAAACATTACGCAAGTGAGAGTAGAGATCCTTCATAATAAAACTACTCATGTACATGTAAAAAGTACATCGCGGAAAAAATACTTGTAAAAGTAAATTTTCTCAAAATTATTCAAGTAACTGTAACTAGTTGCTACACGTCTGTCATAAATCTGAGCCGATATGAGGTCGACTCTGGTGACTCAGGTGGGATAACGCAGCAGCTCTCACCTGAGAGTCTACCTGCCTGAGAGTCTACCAATGCGGTGAGCGGCAGGTAGTCGGTAACCCAGCGGCTCTCACCTGAGAGTCTACCAATGCGGTGAGCAGCAGGTAGTCGGTAACCCAGCGGCTCTCACCTGAGAGTCTACCTGCCTGAGAGTCTACCTGCCTGAGAGTCTACCAATGCGGTGAGCAGCAGGTAGTCGGTAACCCAGCGGCTCTCACCTGAGAGTCTACCAATGCGGTGAGCGGCAGGTAGTCGAACAGGTCTGTGAAGTACTTCCACACGTTGGCGTTCCCGTATTTCCTTAAGCACTCGTCGTAGAAACCGTAGACCTGCGTGATCTGTCTGCTCTCGTGGTTTCCCCTGAGGATCGTTATTCGCTCCCGGAAACGTACCTGAGACGCCAAGAGGAAAAAATATCCTTTATAAAACAATGTTTCTGCACAATCCACAGGAGAAAGCTCTGGTATGTAACCACCTTAAGAGCTACAAGCAGAGTGACAGTTTCTACGGAGTAGTATCCTCTGTCCACGTAGTCGCCCATGAACAGGTAGTTGGTGTCGGGGGACTTCCCTCCGATCTTGAACAGTTCCATCAGGTCGTGGAACTGGCCATGAACGTCGCCACACACCGTCACCGGGCATCGCACCTCCTGGACGTTCGACTCTTTGGTCAGGATCTCCTTTGCCTGCAGGAGGAAACCACAGAAAGTCAGGAACGTTAAACATTTAAACATCATCTGCAGCAGGGAGTCCAACATGTGGCCCAGGGGCCATTTGTGGCCCTTGGACTGATTCTGTGCGGCCCTCAAGTATAAAACAAAGACTTTTTATTTCAGTTAGGGTAAAATTATTACCAACATAATTTCCTGTTTTGTAAAATGTTCATTACATCACAAATATTCATCTTTTTATGATTACCAGAACCGCGTTTATCCAGAGACTTTGACTGAAAAGCCGACTTTGCTGAACCCAAATCAGATTCAACTTAAACTTTTTGAAAGGAAGTGACCCACATCCCGCTTTAATAACGATTCAGTAAACATGTAAAATCCTTTTTGAGCTTTGGATCCATTATGAATAAACTCCATTTTGTACAGAAAAATAAAAAAAATCTGACAACTTTCTTTGCTTGATTTTTTTTTTCATGGCCCACAAAATGAATGTGATGATTTTACCTAATGTGACAGTTTTAGCCTCACCTGCTTGGATCCAATTAGTTGCTTCATACAGAAATTAGTCAACAAATGATCAAGCGATTACTAAAGGAAAGCTCTGCATTTTTGCATTTTAGGTTTTTAAATGTTTACTCTTATTCAAAAAAAGTATTTGAATTATTTATTTGCAGTTTTAATGCATTTCTAAAACTGTATAAGAAAGGCTAAAGTATTTCTGCAGAATGCAGCCATTTAAAATAAAGAATCCAGTTAATTGACAGAAGGTAACAGTTATTTGCAGCCTGCTGCCGTTTTATTGGTGATTTATTCCAGCCACGCAGCAGAAGCTGAGGCCTCCTGCTGCAGTGCATGACTCAGCATGTGGCCTGCAGTCGTTACGGCCGCCGCCGCTTCACTGAGGGCAAAACAGAAAAATAAAATCATTCTGAAGAGATGCTTTAATACACACAACCCTGATTCCTTCAGCTCCATTTAAACACTCCAGATTTAACAGGGTTACCATGAGAACATTTTACATTTCAAGAAAAATAAAGGTGATTATTTTATTATAAATTAAAACAAGCTCTGTAATTTACATTTGCATGATTTATTGTTTCTCTTTTTGGGCGATAAAAGTCCAGTTTTAATGTTCATTAGACTTTCATTAGTTTAATGATCTTTGATCATTTGTTCTTGCATTATTATGAAGCCATTATTTCCATTATGTGACTAATTGTCTCAAAACAACAATATTATCATTTAGTACAATAAAACTTGCTATTGTGACTGGCCTTACCACAGATACTATGAGTACTGAAACAACATGGGCATTTCTGTCACCGATCAAACAAACGTCTCCGTTCGTTTCTCTAAAGTAACTTGGTTTGTTCGATGGTCCCATGGAGCCGTTCGCCGGGAGTCCGGCTGCAGACGGAGAGCTTTCCCTGGCCTGCAGCCAGCGGACGGGATCCAGACGGTCAGCACGGCCTGCAGCGCTGCACAAACCTGACCTACATTTACGTGCACGCTGCACGTGCGCACACGTACATGTGTGTTTCAGTCTGTGAGGCTGGGAGAATATTCTAGATGCCCCAGAGTGGAGCAGCGCTGAGCGAAGTTGTTTGGAGATTAAAGAAACAAATAAGTGGGTCACGTCTCAATAACGGATCCATTTTCAGTCGTTTTGCCTTCAGTTTCCAACTTTAAGTTAAACAATGAAATGAAAAAACAGTCATGAAGCAGAGATTTTAGAAAACAATCTTTGGGCTTCAACTGTCTATGATCATAATCTATGTTTGAATTGAGTTTTCTGACGATTAATTGGATTAAAAAATATATTTTTAATTTAACCACTTGAGCCTTTTTTATACATTACAAATGAATAAAAAGGTACAAATAAACAATTCAATTCCATTTTACACAAACATTTTATTGCCTAAAATGCAGAAACACCATTTTGTTATTTTATAATGATGGTTATATGAACCGTTTTCATCTTGACCTTTAAAATACCAACATTTCAACTTAACTTTACATTTTGGTTCATCTGATTATGTTTAAATATTAAATTACCTTTTTACTCTGAAGTAGTTCTACTCTTACTGGAGTTCAGTTTTATTGGGTAGTCTGCCACCTCTGATGGTTACCTAGCAACCCACTCTTTGGTTGCTTAGCAACAAACTGCTGAGTAACTGGTGCAGCAGCAGTTTAAGGTTTCACAACAAAACAACAGAGTGGAGTGAAACTGGAAAACAGGAAATGTCACCAGACGTTTGGTAGCATGTCAGGTATTTGAAACAACAAAATCAATAATTATTGATACAGACTGATATGAAACTCTGATATTGAGAAACGTCTCTCAGCCCACACCACATCCTCCATCAGATTTAATTTACTGATCATATAACCTGTGAATTCAATAATAATCTGCTAAAAAAAACCTGAAGGAGATTACTCTGATCAAATATTACATAAACCTGAACAGTGTGACCTTTAACCCTCAGTCTGATCCACTGAGGAAATGTAGCAGAACAAACCACAGATAGATGTTACATAAGACTCAGTAAACCTTCACACCACACCTGTGTTAACACACCTGTCCAGGTCTGCAGGTGTCAGATGCCTCAGAGCCGAACGTCGAGAAACAATCAGCAGCTTCCCGGCTGCCGCCGTATAATCCCATTAAAGCCAGTTAAACCCGGCTCAGGCTCTCAGGGCGAATTAACGGCCATAACGAGACAAACACAAAGAACGACTTCATTACCAACAACACGACACGCTGCTTCTGTCACGCTGACGTCACTTCCTCTCTCATAACGAACCCAGAATTAATTCATTTCTAACGAAGTGGAAAACAAGCGTCTGGTTAAACATGAACAGAGGTCATGAGGTGAGGCGACCATCACCTCATTACATCATAACGACATCATAACAGGTGATGTCATGTGCCAACAATACTAAAAAAGTACTCACACCCCATTACAACGGCAAACCTGATGTACTTTATGCAAGTATTGCATAACTGAACTGGAAGGAAAATGAGACGCTGGTTTCTAAATGTGTTCCAAACAAATCTGAAAAGTGTGGAAGGCACATTCTGACCTTACAGGTCTGTCACAACAAAATGTTGCCGGTTTCTAAATTGTCCAAGAAGTTATTTCAATAAATAACATTGTTGTTTTATCCAAAATAAATAAGCCAAACAACAGAAACAAGCAAATTAGGAATTATTATAAACAATAATTCTTTCAAGAAAAGTCTGGTTAAGGCCAAAGAGCCAGACTGAAAGCTTTTATCATCCAGGTTTTGGTTGAAAGAGCGAAAGGAGAAAAATGATAAATCATGCAAATAGGAATCGTCTAATTTAAACTAATTTTAATTCATAATGCGATTAATTGATTTATTGTTTATTGTGACAACTTGGAATTATCTGTTGCTTTATTTCTAAGTATGTGAAGAGTGAATATTTTGCCCATTTTTCTTTTCTGACCACAGGCTGTGTTTTGTATTGATGCCATTTAAACGTGTGAATATAGTTTGACGCTGCCATCACCAGATTTAATGCTTAAGTGGATTTAAATTTGGTGTTTGTAGCTGATGTTTGTTTTATTGAACAGCAGGTTTAAAAAGAACAGAAACAGATTTTCTAAACAAGACGATTCAGACCAAGACTGAAAACTACAAACCATGACACACAATCGGTTTAATTTTAACGAAAAGAGACAAAGAGGTCGCCAGGAGGATGAAGCTCCTTTTCTGAACTTCATTACATTTTCTCCATCTAACTGACAAAGAATCTAATTTCCAGGCAGCAGAGGATTGTCTTCTTTTAAATTAAATTAAAAGTAATTAAATAACAACCAGAACTCCCTGTTCTGTAAATAAACTGGTTCTGAGAGACTCCAGGCTGTGGAAGCACTGGGACAACTGGAAAAACGACGACGACGTTAGCAGCTCAGATTTTCAGGATTCCTGCCGCCGAAGGAAACTCAGAGAGCTGGAATGTAGGCAGAGGACGAATCACACACACACACACACACACACAACCGTGCTGTCCTCAGTCACACCCTCTGATCCTCTTAGCAACAAAGGCTGCCACGGCGCTGCTGATGCAACGCACAATCAATTATGTCCTCTGCTATTTTGGAAGCGGGGGAAGCTGTGTGGGCGCGTTGAGCTGAGAATATTAACGGAGAACCAGGGATGGAGGCAACCGTCTATTTTTAAAGCTACTTTGTTCTATTCTTCTGAAAATAATACCAGCAATATTTCATCTGACAACCAAAGAAGGCTAAAGAGCAGTTAGGAAATAATTGCTTCACTTTTAGGATCAGGTCCGTCATCCTGTTACACGATAAGTCGTCCCAGAAGTTATTGCAGTAAATGATAATATTGTTGTTTTGAGACCTTTTTCCGGGATTCCATTGTTATTTTTGGCTTATTAAGGGACCGATTTTTCAAGGTTGATTAACTTTTAATTTTTTTTGACCTTTTACCCTTGGAGTTGGAGGCCTTTTAAATATCCAAAATAAAACAAAACAAAATGAATTATGAAGTCTCTGCTAGTTGTGACCAAACACCAGACTGAAACTTTTATCGTCCAGAAAACTGATAAACTGTGCAGGTGGAAATGACTGGGCTCGTTTTCATTTATCATGAGATTAAGTGATTTATTGCTTATTGTAACAGGACTATTTATGAACATGATGTCTGAGCCAAAGCAGAAAATAAAAGTCAGGATTAATGAGCCCCTCGACTCCCTGACTTTTAACCTCCAGCACTCAGCAGACCAAACATGGCGATGAGCCGACTTCCTGTTTCCTGAAGGAAAACAGACCTGCTGAAAGAGAGGAGCGCTCTGGAGGGAAAGTACTGAAAAATCTGATTCTTCTCACTCATTGAATGCATCAAAACAAAAAACCTCCATTATTTCCATTATACAAATTCATCAAGCAGCAGCTTTAATGCACGTTTGAGCTGAATTCAAATAAATGTTTGGTTATAAAAGTTGGATAAATGGTTATATAGTTTGATGCACTAGTTGTTTGTGGTGATGCATAAACCTGTGCAACACAGGCTGCTGATCCCTTTAAGACTCTTACAAACATATTTCTACGCTCTGGTTTTGATTTTGGCCAAAACTGATATTCATATTTTAATTTGTGCCAATAATGGTGATTTTATATTTTTGTCATTTTAAAATGTGACATAAAAATTAACTCTTATAATTTGTTCATTATCTTTGATTCATCATAATCCGTAGTTAGAAAAAACAAACATCTGAATCAATTGAGTTGAAGTCAGCAGGTGAGATCATAAAATAAACCTCATTTAGTTACATAAAGCAAAAGGGATATAAACAGAGGAGGATCCAAAAAATATTACTCAAGAGTATAAGTACTTTAACATATTTTTACTCAAGTAAAATGAAAAAGTAGTTAAAAAAAAAAGTATTTGGTAACAAAAAAAAATCTACTCAAGTACTGAGTAATAATCAATAATTTAATATTTAAAAATTACATCAGACAGATCAAAATATAAAGTTAGGTGGAAATTTTGGAATTTTGAGGATGAAAATGATAATTCATATAAATAACAAAAATCAGGTAAAATAAAATGTTTCCGAATCAGATTCTTTCAATATAAACTTCAGAACCTTTAACAGAAGCTGCAGGTTTGAGTCTGAGTTTGGGGAGTTTCCAGTTAAAACAGGAACTTTACTCAAGTATAATAAAATTACTCAAAAATAAAAGTACAGCATTGTAAGAAAACTCCTATACTTTTTTCAAGTAAATTGAATAAATATAACTAGTTACTACCCACTCTGCATATGAACAATACAAGTCGTACAATTTGATGATGCAAAACTTTTGTCATGGTAAAAATCAGCCCATTTTTAAAGCATAAACACAAAAGTTAACTGAATTTATTTGGAACCTGAAAAAACCTTCAGACTGGAAGGATGTGGACAGGAAACACCAACATTTTAAACATTTTATTCTCTTCGGACCTAGAAACACCTCAGTCAGATTCTAGTCTTTCCAGACAGCGTGTGGATGCTGGATTGGGGTTAAGCTGCAGCTCAGACCTCTGAACTGAGCAGCGTTTGGCAGCAGGAAGCAGCAACATATGGACCTGCTGCGCGTCCAGCTTACAGTTCAGAGATGCAACCAGCAGCAGCAACAAACAACAACTCGCTCCGTATACTCCTGCTCTTTTTAGAATTTAATACAATAAAAGAAATATCCATTTACAAAAAGTTTTGGTTGCACACTTGAAGAAAACGGCACTAAAAAAAAGGGAGATAAAAAATAAATACATAACTGGAAAAACAACTACACTGCAAAAATACAAAATCTTACCAAGTAATTTTGGTTTAGTTTATAGAGTAAATATTGCAGTCCACTTAAAATAAGACAAAACTAACAACAAGGAACTTTTAAACCAAACTTTTAAAAGCTTGTTAGAAGTCAATATTTCCTTAATTTTGGTGAAAAGGTTCTGGTTCCATTGGCAATTATTACACTTATAATACATTTTCCCAGGTTATAAGTGAAATAATCTTCTTTTGTAAATATTAAAGTAATTATTCATTTAAAACAATGTCCTAAATTTTGCTTAAATGTTACTTTTAAGTTAGTTTTCTTATTGCAAGTGTACCAAGATATTTGAACTTGAAACTAGACCAAAATATTTGGTAAGATTTTGAGTTTTTGCAGTGTACAAACACTGGTTTAAATGAATGAAAGCTGTAAATGTGAAATCACTTGAACTTCCAGTGGCCAAGTTAAAGTTAATTAGCCACATTAACTCGTAGTAGTTGTTTTAAACCCGCATGTATTCAATTGGCTTATCGGTTTCAGGCTCCAGCTACTAATTACCGAATAAATAAGACGCGCCGCGCGGTGAAATCTATACTATAGACGCCATTTTAAGAATGTCTGGAAGGCAACAGAGAGAACAGGCAAGATGCTGAATTTAAATGTCTGACTAACATGAATCCGCTCCGGTGTCTTACCTTTTCGCAAAGTGTCTTCACTTGTCCCTCGGACAGCTGCTTGCATTCGTTCAGCTGCTCGATCCACTGATCAAGCTCCTTCGTAAACGTCTTTTCGTCCATTTCTGTTTTATTCTTCTAACAGCAACAGTTGCTTTTTTAAACCGAACCGTTGAGTAAAGCGGTTGGAGAAGCGGTTATCTGTCGCAGCTCCACTCCAGGCGCTGTAAACAGAAGCACGGACCTCCAGCTGCCAGGTCGCTGTGATTTGACTGAATTGAATCTGAACAAGGGGAGGGAAAAGGCGTCAATTTGAGAGCTGCGATGTCTGTAAAGATGGCCGCCAATACGGCGGGCATTTCCGGAAAGTACCTTCAAAATAAACGCTTTCTAGCTTAGCTACCATTTTAGAGTGAAAGAGACAATTTAATCAGACCCAAATCTTCTTGCATGATCGTTTTACTCCTATAATTTTTAAGCAACTCAATAACAATCTCAACACTATAAACGGAACGCCAGGGGAAAAAAACTAAAGATAGTAATTCATAATGAAATATCTCATAGCTTAGTCATCTATGTTCCATTTGCCTCCAAATATCAAACTCCATCCATCCATCCATCCATCCATCCCTAGGAGTCTCCAGGGATGTGAAGTTCCTCCAGGTGAGTTCTGGGTCTGCTCTGACGTTACTTCCTGTTGGAGCCAACGTGAGGTGTTGAAGAGTCCCGTGTTCAACACGCTCCAGCTAGCTCATCTATGAGCAGCAGCTCCCCTCACTATGGGGGAAGCTCATTAATGCATGCTGTGATGCATTTAAATCGGTGAAATAAAATCCTTGCTCTGTACTACTTCCGGTCTGCCATGACCTGATTGGTTCAGCTTGACTCAGCGCTGACAGGAATAACAGTTGGGAGGGATGACAGCAGCTCTGTGATTGGCTCCCAGCTTAACGGAGAGGTTTGTATCGTCGCTCCCTGGAACTTTGCCTATTTTATATTGTAGCAATGACGTCACTGTTAGGGTAGAGCGAGTAAACAAAGCAGAAGGCATCCGTGACCTTAACCCGCGTTAGAAACACACGAAAGCAGCACATAGGAGACGTGCACAGCAGCACGTAATCTGAATCTCACAGATTAATGCGGTTTTCATGTTATTGGACATCTGAATAAGGAGGAAAGCTGTGCGGTCACTTCGCGTTTCATCAAACCAAACACTGTTGCATCATGCGGGAGACTGCGTGTTGACTACAAGCTTTGTACATCTTGACTGAAATTTCTACCAGTTTCTTTTCACAAAATTATTCAAGTTTGTTGAGATTCAGTGAAGAACGTAGGATAGAAACCGTTTTTAAGTCTTACCACAGATTTCCAGTCTGATTTTGATCTGCCGGTAACATGAATTTGCATTAGTTTAAACCATTTGCCGAATGTTAATGTTTGACCTGCTGGAAGGTAAAACAACACCTCAGTCTGGACCGAAAAAGATGTTTAATACATTCGGTCTTCCTACTATTTACCATTCAGTCATTTAAAAGGGTCATAAAAATGCTTTGAAGAATTAATGTCACTGGTTCATTTTCTTCTTATCCACCCTTTTCTGCAGCAGTAAACCATAAAATAAAGCACTTTTTTGAGAGCACATTGCTTTTAGTTTGCAGCTGTCGGATATGACGCTTTCTGCTTTGCAAAGAAAGGAGACAAGCCACATTGTTGAAATTATTTGAAGCAGACTTTATCATCTCAGGTCATTCTCACGTCAGTTTTATTCTGTCTAAACAAACAGGGTGGATGATAGTAAATACCACATGGATATTCATCCGTTTCCAGGACATTTTCCATGTTTCTGCAGCGTCAGGTTTCTAGTCTCTCACACATGACCTGAACCCATTCTCACGGAGCGACAGGCGTCTTCTGTTTCCTTGTGTTTCACATTAACAATTTATTAAGCACTTTGTGAACAGCCTTGTTGGTGTAGATCATTTTTCAAAAGGTGTTCTGCTGGTAGTTTATCATTTCTGGGACAGAGAGACGGATAAAACAGAAGGAGAACTGGACCTTGGTTCTTCTGAATTAAAATGAACAGTTTGCTTCTCTGTGAAGCTGTGCCTCTTTCCTGCATGGATGCGTTAATAGAGATATTGCTGACATTAACAACATTTACTCTTTTCTTTCCCATAAAAAGTGATCTTAGCTCAGGATCCATTCACATCAGCCATTTTTGGTTCATTTTTGTAGAAAATCCGGTTTGTTTGGGAAGTGTGAAAACGCATTCTAACTCTAATTCGAACTAAAACAGCAAACTTTGCATTCGAAGTGAATTCTGGTTCAGTTCAAATCCATATGTGAATGCCAACTGGAGACCGCTCCAAAAGCAGGAAGTGGACAACAGTGCAGGGCATTCTGGGTAAATACAATCAAAACAAACTCCAGAGTCTAGTGCTAGACTCTGGAGTAGAAATTAAATGAAATCCTCCAATTACTAAAATCTGACTCCTCCATTTTTGTTTCCATTTGGTGAATATGGCACAAAACTCAGCACTCATACCTGCATTTAATGTCTGAAACCATTGAACTTTGCATCTGGAAGTTGTTCCCAAAAATGGATCAGAATTATCACGGACCTTAATTCTCTCCCTGTTATCTGATTTTTTTGTGTTTGAGGTGTTGCCATCTATGGGTGTGTTTCCATATGAACCAACATTGTCTTCAATGAGAAGATTCTTCAGTACCGCTGTAACACAGACTGCTATAGGAGATCCTTACTGATCACAATCATCAGCATCTACAATAACTCTTTCAAAAAACTTGAATAAAATGAGAAATCACAACAATTAATTTCTGTCTAATTTTTATTTGAAATTAATAAAATTGTTCCTCAGCAGGGAATTGATTTACTGTCAAACAGAGAGGAAAAATAAGTTATTACATAGTTAAAAAGTCAATATTGTTATGGTTTAGTGTCATGTGTTGATAGTGTTTCCTAAAAGTCAGTTTTAGGATGTAAAAGGAATGACCTGTTGGTCATTATTACATAAGAGAGCAGGAGACATGCCCATGTAATGTAACACAGAAGCTTAATCCAAAGTAACCTGAACTGCATGGATTATTCTAGTATTAACGCTGCCACTCAGACTTGTTAGCATCAACCTCAGAGTGTTTGCTACAGATTGGGTATAAAATCTGAGTACCTGCTGCAGCCAGCGGGTTCTGGACAGAAGCCCGTTTGATTCCAGGAAAACAGATGCAGGTCGCATATTTACCCCGGAGCCGAGCTGCCAGCAGGGTGAAAGGCCTTGTAAACAATACTATCACTAAAACGGGTCGGGCCGATGCGACAGGAAGCCGGATGATGATGAATGGGTTATGGAAAGTTGGATGGAGATGCTGGTTGCTGGCATCTGAGGGGAGGAGGAGAACAAAACCCTCACAGATGAGTCGCCATGTTTCCTCCAAAAATACCAGCCAGGGATTGTAAAACATCTGTGAAACATTACATCATCTGGTGCATTGTGAAGACATGTGATGTTGTTCAACTTCATAAGAACTGAAAGATATTTGTCCTCTGCCAGTATCATGTTACAAAAATACAAAAAAATGAATTGCAAACTTTCTGCTTATGAGAAAGAGGATCTGTAGCTAATTCGTCTTTTTCCACATGGACTCACTTTCAGGTGGATTTTCACAGGTTAAATGTAGAAAAAAAACAAGTAAGGCTACTCCCTTCTCTCTCTACCAATCAGAATCCAGTATTTTACCCAGAAACCCTGAAACCATGACAACAACGGGTTCCCGCGTCCATCCTGAATGCCTGGCGCCGTCTGCTGTTTGAAAAGAGGAAGTCCACTATCACTTTAAAACTATTTAAAACAGATTTCTATTTATAAAATACTGTAGAGTACATTAAAATGTGTTGGGTAAACATCTTCCTCTCTGTATGCTCACTGATAAATCTAACATGTTTAGTTTTAGTTTGTCAAACTAAGTGAACAACAGAAATGGAGAGATAAACAGACCTGCAGAGACAAAGAAAACTGGAAAAATTGCACCTCCTGATGCAATGCAGCGGGTTTTTTTAGCTGCTTCTATTCTTCACAAAAGCATTATGTGATTTCAGCAAATCATATAATGAGGATGCTTCATCCCTGGTGTCTTCAGAAATCCTACCACCACACATTTTAGTGATGAGTCAGACAAACCATGCAGCCCATTTCACAAGGAAAACAATAAAGAAACATCGCCTTGTTGGATGTAAGATAATAATTCTTTCTTTCTTTTATAAGTTTCACAAAACTCCCCTGGTTTTCATTCACAAAATATGCAGCTCTTCACAAAAGTACTGGCAACGATTTTAATTTTGCAATGTTTTTTATTTTTTCTTGCTGAGATTTTAAGTTCTGTAAAGTGGAACGAATACGATATGAGGAAGCAAAGTGAAAATTACATTTATATTCAGCTCCCTTTGCTTTAATGCTAAAAAAAAAAATCCAGTGTAACCATTTCAGAAGTACCTTTGTTAGTAAACACATCCCACCTAAAAATAATTTAAATATGAAACAGCTAATTACTGTCACGATTCTGGCGTGTTTGAGTTGCATCTTTGTGTTTTTTAGATAAATTCCTAATTTTTATCCCTTTGTATTTAGTTTCTTAATTTGTTCTGATATTTTTGAGAACTGAGTTTTGATTAGTGTTTCAGATCAGACCATGTCAGTCCTCTTGACTTGTGATTAATGGAGGAGATCCGACATAGATACAGAAATCTGTTCTTGTTTAACACAGGTTTAAGCATTAAATATATGTTCAGATTTACATCTCTTGACTTGTAAACTGACCAATGAACTCATAATCATACATGCTTAGTTCAGTTCCTGACTGAAAATACTGACATGCTGACTAACATGAGGGGGTATAGCTCAGTGGCAGAGCATTTGACTGCAGCTCAAGTTGTCTCTGGTTCAAATCCAGATGCCCCCTGATGTCTGTTGACTAACTCTGTTGGGCTGAAGGAGCCATGTCTGGAGAGCAAATGTCAGTTTGGATTGACAGAGATGCTAAATAGACACATGCATGTGTTGCTGTTTAAACATTAATTATGTTGTGTGGTCAGATGTAAGTTGGTTCAAATCTGGATGATCTGTTTAGTAACTTCTTCAACTGAATAAAGAGCCATCTTTTGAGACGTTAATCCAAAATGGACATCAAAACTAAATCTGCTCTTTATACTCAGATGTGAGTCTCTTGACAAATGAGCAGCTGTCATTGATCAATAGATGAGTAGTTCAGATTCTAGCTGAAAATACTGCAGAGGAGCATCGTGTGGGGGTATAGCTCAGTGGTAGAGCATTTGACTGCAGATCAAGAGGTCTCTGGTTCAAATCCAGATGCCCCCTGGTTTTTACTTAGGAACATTTGTCAACCAAAAAGAAATGTCCCTTGATGCCTACATTGACTTCAAAGTTTCCTGTACTTGTTTGTTTGTTTGCTTTTGAAAATAGTACATTTCATAAGGTTCTGTTCTGACTGGTTTATGTCAAAATCTCTGACGACTTCAACTTAAGAGACTTTATAAAATAGATTTTAACCTGCTTTCATGTCCTTTACTAAACTGTGACTGTGATGCTACAAGGCTGAGCATCCGAATATGTAATTTAATTACCTTCGCCTATGTAACATGACACGGCAGCTTTAATGAGGCAATTAGCTCCTGTAGTGCAGATGGTGGCTGCATGCTGCTCTCTGCATCACCCATCTCTCAGAATGAGTTAGATTCCTCCTCAGTTTCTGTGGAGATGCAATTTATGATTTAAGTGAAACTAGTGAGAGTTTCCTGATTAATTTCACTGTTTCATTAAGTATTTGCTTGTTTATTTAGTCTATTCAACAGGGATCATATATAGGAATATTAATCTTACTCTAGATTACCATCTGCAGACCATTTGCATCTTCAACTCTGCCTTGTGAAAACCTTTTCCTTTCATTTAATGTTAAATATTTGTTTAATTTTCAGTTTTGATAAACTCTAATGACAGCATTAATAATTAAAGGGGCAGTATTATGTGTTTTCCAGGATTCCCCAGTTAAAACATTTAGAGATTATATTTAACTATGTTAAACATATCAATCAATCAATCAATCAATCAATCAATCAATCAATCAATCAATCAATCAATCAATCAGTCAGTCAGTCAGTCAGTCAGTCAATCAGGTTTCTTTGTTTAGCACATTTCAGCAACAAGGAAGTTCAAAGTGCTTTACTTCATAAAAACACAAAAACATCTTACAGTCAAACTGAGAACAAGTGATCAATAGAAGTAAATATACACAATTAAATCTTTTTAAAATGTACATAATATTCTACAGTCTTAATTTTATTTGCAAATGAACAAAAGATACAGGCAAATGCTACTGTTTCTCACAGCACATTGGAGAGAATGAGAAAGCAATGCCAGCATTTCCTCACCCTGTCTATTAAAAGCAGCAGAGCTAAGCAGGGATTCTCTCTTCCTGCATATTTTGGCTCAACGCAAAGTTTTTGTCCAACAGCTGGCAGAAAGGGTCACCTTTTCCTACCAACCATAAAACAAGCCCTCACTGCACTTCATAATGCATAATAATAATAATAATAATAATAACTAGAAAATTCCTGAAGAAATTTTAAGGGGCCTGCCAAAGTGTGCCAGTCAGTTCGGACCCAGCGTTCTGATGCTAAAAATTAGCTTTAATGCTAAAGAAAGCTTCAATGTTGTCAATAACCTGTGTAGAGTCAGAAGCATGTGGACAAAGCTGTACTTGTACCATTCAGTATGTTGCATAAGGTAAAATAAGTCAAAATGCTAATAATAGCATGAATGGTATCAGTAGCATGTTGTCTGTCATTCACTTACTCCATTCAGTATACTAAACATGGCTAATAAGTAAAAAAAATTGGCTAAAAGCTTATTTTAGGTGAAATGCTAATGCTAATGCACTGGCTTGCGCAAGCCAGTGCCATAACTTGAGATGAAATGCTAATAAAGGCTCATATTATTGCAGCGCCTACGGCAGTGCACTAACTTGAGGGAAAAGGATAATTTAATCTAATGTAATTGCACTGCCTGCGGTGGTGCACTTACCAGAGGGGATTAATGAGGCTTTTATTTTGAAATTTTCAGTAGGCTTCATTTGAAATGGCAACACTAATCCCATGTGTAACAGTGGTTTTCTTAAACAGTTATCTAATGCAAAAAAGAGCAATTACATGATATAAAAATTGTTAAGGCTTTTATTTTGAAATTTTTCATAAGCTTCATTTGAAATGGCCACACTAATTCCATGTGTAATAGTGATTAGGTTAAATCAGTTATATAATGTTCAAAGCACAAAGTAGCTCAGAATACCAGTCAACTCCTCCTCTATAGGAACTGACAGTTCCGCCATATTGTAGTTCTGACCTTCTGCTCTGCCCTCTGTATTAAAGTGTTCCGCCATGTTTAGAACTTGGTGCGTCCACACTGCCATGAAAAGATCGGATACAGGTCGCATTACGTCAAAAAAATCGGAATTGGGTCACTTTAGGCTGCAGTGTGAACGCACCCTTTGTAGTCCAAACCAGCATCTCTGCCTTTTTCTGTATTCTGTTGCTATAGCGATTAATCGTCAGCCAACTGCTGTGTGTGAGACAACAGTTTTAGTGTTTACATGTGACTAAATAGTGCTATTTTTACAGCTGAGATGTACAGGAAGTCTTGGCAGGCAGTTGCTATGACAACAACAAACAAGTCACAAGCTCAGAACTAGCTCTCGCTTTGTTCCTATCTAACTTATAAACAATTTAAGTACGTTGCAAATATTATTTTACAGTTTTTGAGTCCTCTAACCACCTCTGTGTAATACTAAAATAAATATCAGCGATATTTACTGTAGTACTTACTGCCGAACTAGCAACATTAGCTTGGCTAATGCGGCTTTTATCTGCTAGCTAAGATGGACATGTAGCCTGCGTACATGTACTCACTCTGACAGTCACCAGAACCTTGTTATTCACATCAAGAGTTCTTACGTCCTTTATAAATCCGTTTAAACATTGATTGTATGAAGCTCCTCCATGGTGATCGCACTCTTCGTGAACTAACAGCAGGAGAGCGGAGGCAGCTTGGCCACATCATCTGACACGTAGCCATTTTATTCATGTCCACATAGAAGAATGCCAACATGTTGTTGTTGTAGTTGTTGTTGTTGTTTGTTTGGTTTGGAAGCCATCGTTCACCTTTGCTTTTCCTACTTAGAGTAGAATATACTTTACTGATCCCCAACGAAAAATTGCTCGCTAGTTGACAAGCTACTCCATAAGGTGTTAAATATTAATAGGACAAATAACCATAAGCCAGTCTTTCTCAAACTGTGGTGCCCGGACCACTGGTGGCCCACGAGGTACTGTATGTAAACGACGTTAGCTGAAAGTGCAACGCTACAGTTAGCTTACCAAAGGATTGTGTTAAAAATAATGATAGGAAACTGCTTAAAAGCGGGTTACTCACGATCACTATCACTAGTGATTGAATTCTTTTGAACGGTAGGAATCGTTCCAGTTATTCAGAACTGTTCTTTGTTTTTTATGACTTTGCTTGATAAAGAATGATGCTCTATTTTCATGTCAACAACTATTATTATTTTTATTTAATTAAAAAATATTAAATAAATACAATAAATAAATACAATTGCACTATATTTAATGGTGCAGAAAAGGGTTTTTTGTTTCTGTTAAAGAAACTCAAGTCTCTTTTTCTTTAATTGTGCTTCTAAATCACAACTAGCTCTAAATGTTATTAATGCACATAATACTTGGTAGTAAAGAATTTTTTAAAATATTATTTCTATGTGTTTGACATCATTGGAAACTTAGACTCCACACTTTCACAATCTGTAAATAACTCAAAATGCCCAGTAGACGTGGCCAGTCACATTTTCCCAACAGCACCAGACTTCTCTTTAGGATGAACAAAGAAAACAGCGATATGTGAGTTAAGAGGCTAATATTTTAATTTCAGGTTACATTATGTATTCAGATGTGGGGCGATGTCAGGTTAGGTGTGACTGTTAATGGGTTAAATGATCTTCAGCCTGAAAAAGTTTGAGAAACACTGCCATGAACAAAAAAAAAAGTAAAATAAGAGTGATGCAAGTAATTCAAATATGGCTTAATACAAATAAGTAAATAAATAAGATAACAAGCATGCTGGCAAATGTGTTATTCTGTAAATAATCTGTAAATGAGTCCAGAGAAAATCAGATTTAAGTTACTCAGAGTTGGGGATTGTAAAATCTGATGGCTACAGGCAGAAATGATTTCCTGTGGCGCATTTTAAGAAAGCACGACTCACTTCTGGTTCAGACTTGTGGAGATTATTATGTACACACAGCAAGACCCAATCTAAATGTGTGATTTATTACATAAAGCAGCTTGGCTGCTTTAGCTGCTGGTAGCATGGAGGAGGCGGGCCGCCCTTTTGTCTGTGTGTGACCTACATTGTCAGTACAGTGAAATGGGCTAAGAGGGCTTTACGCCTATTGATAGCAGCAATCTGGATTCTTTTAGGGAAATTGTGAGGAGAAGGATTAGGCTTGATTCAATAGCTGGTTTTTGTCAGGAGGTTGGCCCAGCATGCAGTGGTGATTCAGAGTATTGGGATGTACCTTATAATTAATGCCTCTATCTCTAATGTGTCTGTCTCTACAAAACCAGTGAACTGTTAAAGCAAATGCTTGAAGTAAAACAAATGAAGTACAGTATAACAGTTAAAAATGTGAATTATTTACCTGTTTATATTAAGCTGAAAATGTCTTGAATTAAATTAAATTTCCATACTTTTACACTCTCTTGTGCATCCTAAAATCTTATTTTGGATGCAAAAGATGAAGCATCAGCCCAACTTTTGCTGATTTTTGCTTCTGATCACTTTCCCAGCTGGACAATAGAGGCAGCATGCATCAGCTTCAGATGGATTACAGGGATTATAAGGTAAGGCACTTACTGACTGAGTAGATTATCACACTGGAGCACATAATTATTTAATCTGTCATTTCTCAAAAAATCTAAAAGTGATTGTAAGTGAAGCATTGATTCCTATCATCTGGTTAAAGTATTTGAAATATTTAATTTAGTAAACATAAGTATGTTTCCACACTAAATTATATACATAGCTGCTGGGATCTTCCACTGTGGCTCTTAGAAATTTAGGTAAAAAGTGCTAACTTTAATCTTTAAATACAAATACCAAAAGAAATGTAGAGTTTTAGCAATTTGTTAGGTTTTTAATGGACTAATTGGACTAGATTTCCACTAAAGAATAACACTAAAAGTACCAGTAATATATTTATAGAGCTAATTTTCTAGTCATTTCCTTTTAAAACAATAAAAAGTAAATGTAATTACCCTCTTTTTGCAAAATTGTTATGTTTTCCTTTATTTTAAAATATTAAAAATGGAAATAAAATAGTAGTTCTTTAAAAATGTGAACAAATTAATTGTAACACGATATGTTTGATTGGATTTGTCTTCTTATTCGATGTAGGTAAACATATGGTTTCAAAAATATTTTAGAGAAAGAGATTTTTGGGTTTTGAGTAGCTGTAAGCACAGGTGGGTAGATTACACAAAAACTTTACTCAAGTAAAAGTAAGAAGTAACCATCCAAGAAATTACTCAAGTAAGAGTAAAAACATATTTGATAAAACAGTGAGTGACTGATCGAAAACCAGTAATTTAATATTTAGAAATTACCTCTTCAGAAGGACAAAGGAATAGGTGAAAATTTTAGTAAATAAAAATAATTCACATAAATAATGTTATTTCAAAATAAAATAAAACTAAAGAAACATTTTAAATATGAAATTTTAACAAAGTCTGCAGGTGAATTTTAGATTAAAACAAGTTTGAAGTCGCAGTGCGTAGAGTATCCAGAAATTTCACTCAAATAAGAGTAGCGATGCTTCATATTACTTCATATAAATTATTCAAGTAAAAGTAAAAAGTACAGCGTAGTAAAAAGTATTTCTTTTTCCAAGACTTTACTGAAGTAAATGAAACTAGTTACTACCCAACTCTGGCTGTAAGCCACTATTATTATTGAGATACATCACTCCAAATAAATTAACTTTTTTTTAAATAATATTCTAATTTAAGCACCTGCACATTCTTAGTAGTTGTGAAATAAATAATTATTACTTTCATATATAAGCAGTCTAATCTTTTGATATATTTCATCAGAATAACTGATCAACAGATTTTTAATAATTTTATTTATTTGTTAGAAAGGAGGAGTTTTCGCAGCATTTTTTAACAGACACATTGTGACATATAAGGGTTGCGCCTCTGTTGGCCTCAGCACTGCAACCAACCGACGTCAACCAGAAATAGCGAGCTAGCCAGTTGTTGTTTTGGGGGAATAAGAAAAGAGCTGCAAGCGGAAGAAACACCGGATTTGGGCTTTTTCCTCTTCGCTCATTTAGTTTTTTTCAAATTGTTTTTGTATACACAACTGAAATAATGTCTACGCCCGCAAGGAGACGGCTAATGAGGGATTTTAAAAGGTAAAGTAGCCGTTTGTGGAAGCTACCTCTTCTGATTTAGCCGACGGAGCTACGTGGCTAGCACGGTTAGCTTAGCGTTAGCTCCAGTTGACGACAATACTGTCCAATTTTTACTACCTAAAACGTCTTGCACCGAATACCTCGCAGGTCCTTTTATGATAGCTGCTGCTTTTTTTTTTAAAGGAAATGCCAAAGTGTAACGTCTTAAATGTTAACTGTTGATGACAAACGGCTCATTTTTGCTGAATTTTCCAGTGTTTTTCAGTGTTTTTGATCAGCTTTTTAAGGCATTTAGGATTCAAATTTTCTCCCGCAGGGAAACAAAATCAGTTTGGATCAAAAATGTTTCACAGCTGTTTGATTTGCTCATAAATATCAGCTAAAAATGAACACAAATCGGTTTGTTTAGCACTGAGGGGGTTTAAAATGATCCCAGTTAAAAGGCAGAAATATTCAAACATTTCTCTTTTTAAATTTGGTTTCGTTTTTTTTTCCTGGCACGGAGATTTCGGGGATTTTGAGTCGAAGGAAACTGCCGTGTTACAATAGCTATATAAATCCCTGCCACTATTTCTGCATACAGCTTAATGTTCTCTGTTTATTTGTAAGTCAACATTTACAAATGTAGCACTGTATTAACCGGATTAACATTAATACTATTGATCTTTATTAGATTTGGAGATTTTTAAATATTATTTTACTTTGGACTGTAAAATCGCACAGATTCCAATCTTTGCTAAGGTCAAAGTATTACAGTTTGGATAATGTTCTCTGTGCTATTTAGTTATTGTCAGTTATATGTTGCAATCTCCTCTAAGTGTGGATTGAATTATTCTGCTATTATTGTAGAATAATCCAGTCTTGATTTTGTACTGGAAAAAAATACCTGAAATTATTTTTATTTAATGTTTTCTAATCAAGAAAAGCTTAGCAAAACAAAAACTGGGTTTTAAATTTAAGCTATTTCTGCAGAATTGCAAGAAGTCAGTTAATCACATCATAAATGAAAAACGTGCTCAATAATTTCCATTTGCATTATCAAGTTGTCCAGTTATCGTCCAAAACCTGGAGGATAAAAGTCTTCATTCTGGTCTCAACTAGCCAATTTTTAGGGATAATTTAGTTTGTTGTTTCTGTTTTTCTGTTTTATTTATTTTGGATATTTAATATATCTCACATTTCCAGTGTTAAACTTTAAATTCAAATGAACATTTACTATCGTTTATTGCAATAACTTCTAGAGCAATTTATTGTCCAGAAAAATTTATCGTCACAGCAGGCGTCCTCACAACAAAACATTGTGTGGCATTAAATGTAACAATCTTAACATTAAGTGGTTTTTGTGTTTAAAAAAAAGTTAATGTTTCTGCAGCTGAAACTCTCACCTTAGCAGCTACTGCTAGTTAAACTTATTCCCAGAATGCTGTGCTGCTCTCTGTGGCATCCTGTGTTGTTTTGTGTGTAAGCAAAGAAAGTCTGCAAAAACCTGAATGTTACAGCAGGATGGATAAGGTGTCAGTAGCTCCACTCTGCTATGGGGAACGTTAACACAGAATGGATGCGTCTGGCTCCGACACTGACCAACTGCACTCGTTATATTCTTTCAATTCTTTGAAATGTATTATTATAGGCAGAGGAGGGTAAAGTACCCAAAAATATCACTCAAGAGTAGCACTACTTCAAGTAAAAGTAAAAAAAGTGTTTTTTGTAATGTTTTTTCTCTTGTTGTGTGTCTGTTCTCATTTTCTCTCTTTTTTTGTTTTTAAATTTTACACTCTGAGGGGGCACAATATATAGTTTTGTGTGAATTTTTTTGTTTTTTATATCTCAATGTGACCACTTTTCATATCGTATTTTTGTGATATAATCTGAGACAAATATTTTTTTTTCAATAATTTTTTTTTAGAAACTTTAACAAAAACTGCAGGTGTGTGTCTGGTGGGTAGAGAATCCAGAAATTTTACTTAAGAGTAGAGATACTTCATAATAAAATTACTCAAATAAAAAGTGCAGTGTTGTAAAAGTACATTCTTTCTACAGAGTAAATGTACCTAGATACTACCCAACTCTGGCTAGTTCAGTTTAATGAATAGTTTTACACAGAACTAAAGACTGTTGTTGTACAACCATTTCATGACATCCTAACAGCTCAGTTTTGAGCAACAGAGATGATATTCCACAGCAACCACCGTCACCATCATTTGTTGGCAAGAAACTGCTAATCCACCTCATTTGCTTTTGCCGCTGCTCTTTTAGTCTCTGGTCAGAAATTCAGGCAGAGAGACGTTGGAGTCGAGGATCTGAGATGGTTTGAACTTTGTCCTGCCTCAGTGAAGCCTCATTTTGAACTCCTCTGGGATTTGGGGTCATAGTTCATGTGTCATTTAAGCTTTGGAGATGTTAATTGAAAAACAAAAATGAGATCTGTCTGAAAATAGAACAAGTAAAAACAATCATCCTTCTTGCTGCAATTGTCCCAAAAAACATCAGTAAAACAAAAAAAGTTCATAACATCTAAAAAAAATGAATAAATATTTTTTGTCTTTTATGCCAATAGCTAATGTTTCTACCTTTTACACATAATGGAAATTGAAATAATTTTATGCATACTGCTTAAAAACCTTTCACGATATAAGCATTTCATATCAGTCTGTCAATAATTATTGACTTTTTTATGTTAAGTATCTGAAATGCAACCAAACTGCAAACTGGTTGCATGACGTTTCCTGTTTTATCCAAAGTTTTTAATCCTTATTTTTAATTTTTAATGTTACGAGGAGCGGTGGAGAAACCTTAAACTGCTGCTGCGCAACTTACTCAGCTGGTTGTTGCTAGGCAACCAAAGCTGAGAGGGTGGGCTTGAAGCTACTTGTTACAGCTGGTTGTTGCTGCTGAGTAACAAGCAGCAACAACCACTGAGAGGGTGGGCTCTCAGTGGGTTGCTGAGAGCCCACCCTCTCAGCAACCAAAGCTGAGGGGGTGGGCTTGAAGCTACTTGTTACCCAGCAGGTTGTTGCTAGGCAACTGAAGAGTCGGTGTGTTAGTTGATTCCCCCAAACTAGCTTAGGGCTGCTAAAGCCTCTCCTCTGCCTAGATCTCTCAGCATGCTGTGTGATTCTGGGTCAGAGTTCAGTGAATATTCTGTTGGATTGTATTGTCTATTGATATTGGTCATGCATCATGATATTTATAGTTATATGAAGTCCTAATGCTAATATGTTTCCTGGAATGATAAATTAGGGTGATTTCCAATTACAAAGTTATTGCTTCTAAAATATCCAAAATGATATCTTTAGAGGGAAACATGAACTCTAAAATATTTTAGTTTTATTTGTCTTTGCTAGCTGGTATGTGCTAACCTCCTGCTCTGCAGTAACTGACCTGTCAGAAACTCCTAATGTGCAGCAAAACAAAGTAACCGTCTGCTGGTCGATAAATCCAGTCCTGTGTTTCTCATCAGTGAGTTTGTCTGCAGGATGGCCGTTAGAAAGAGATCTGGGCTCTTACTGCTACAAATCTGCTTAACAGATTTAATTGCTGTAAACCTTCATAAAGCCTACATTTCTTGTAGACATGGGGGTTGTACATGATCTTTAAGTTGTGTTGTGGTTCCTCCACCTCTTCTGTCTTCATTAGTGATCAAGAGTCTGACTGTGAGACCTAACATGAAGCAGCTAATTTCAACCAGTTTATTTATCATGTTGATTTGGTTCATTACTCTGTAATCCGCAGCAGACTGGTGTTGGAAAATTAATTTAGAATGGCGGCTCTGATTTGCTCCGTCTCTGTTGCCAGGCAGTCGTTGCTGTGGCATTTTTCTCTGCGTGTCTCAGATCATTTGTCAAAGTTCAGATTGTGAAACCACAACTGACACGGCAAATAAGCGCTGAATTATTTTTATTTCAGGTTAATCAGTCGGGTTGTAAACCGGATAGAAGACACATTTCTTAAACTTAGACGTTCTACTGCACAGGATTAGATTAGCATGTTCTCAAATGTAATGTTTTAATTACTGAAAATTAAAAACTGGAGTACTTTTTAAAAACTCAAACACTAAAATAAATGCAATATGAATAGAACTTAAGGTTATTATAGTAGATCTTCACGATTTGTGAATTTAAAGGTCCATTTTTAGGGAATGAATTGGATTAATTTTAGAAAAGATGTCTAAAGAAAAGTTCCATAAACACTTTAAATGTGTAAACATGTTCCAGTTGAGCCAGTCAGGAGGAAGTTGTTTTGTTGCAGAGCAGAGAGAAACTGCAGCACATGACGTTTCCTGACTGCTGCTTTGCTTCTGCAAGTTTAGATATTTAGAAATCATGTGACTGAGTTACTTTCTGTTCTGCAGAAAGCAAGGAAATCAGCATCAAGGCATCAACAAAGCTCATCAGAGCGACCAAAACACTGACCATGCAGAGACGCATTAACTGCAGAGCATCAGTGCTTTACAGTTTGAATACAGATAGTTTATTTTAACCTGAAAGTCTGGATAATATGGCTGACAGACACAATGGAAGGATTTCATATCGGTCAATATTGATGATTGTTGTTTGTTGTTTTAAATATCTGAAATAGTGCCACGATCTGCGCAGTTTAGCCTGCAGGCTGTTGCTAGGCAACCAAAGAGTGAGCGAGTTGCTAGGTAACCAGTGAGTGAGTGAGTTAATGCCACCAACCTTTCCTAAGCTAGCTATGAGCAGCTTAAGTCTTTCCTGTGCCTACATCTCCCAGAATGCTGTGCAGTTCTGGATCAGTTTTGTAAATTTATTGATTATTCTGTCAGTTATCTATTGATATTGATCATGTGTCTTTCTCAATATTTTTTTTGTGATTGATTTTATTATCCAGATTTACCAAAACAGCAGTTCTTTAATATCAAAACTACATGTTTTTTTGTCTATTATTTTAAGTTAATTTAATATATTTTCAAATTTATTAATATATCCTGAAACTTTTATTAAACAAGCAGTGGAGGAAGCAGTAAAACATCATTAATTGGACTTTATGAAAACAATAAATCAGAATTCTTATATTAAGAAATTTATCACAATAAGTGATAAATGATGCGATAAATACCAACCCCACGATACACAGTTTGGATTATTCCTTTTTTACTTTAGTTTTTAATCTCCAAGTATATGAGAGTGTTTTTATGCCTGAGTTTGCGTCAGCGGCGTTTCCAGCCACAGAGCCCTGGAAGCAGCATGTTGGCGTTGTGCTGCTGATCCTGCACACAGCCTCATGTTGCAGCTTCTTGTTTTGGCTGATAATTGTCCCGTTGTCAAGGAGTTAATTAGTCGCCTCATGCTCCACTCGTTTGTCACTCCCTCTGGCTATTTTTCCTGCTGTTCTTATTATTATTTTTATTATTTTATAAATCTTTTTGTTGTGCCTGCCTTCTTCTGAA